>NC_090265.1:136359643-136659643 GCF_040414725.1 Anabrus simplex
TAGTGGCATTTAAAAGAAAATCTTCTTGAACAATCTGGTGTTTACCCGACGACAAAAGTAAGTAAAAGCCCGTCTGGCCCCGCGGTGTAGAGGGCAACACTCCGCCTGTTACCCGGCGGCCCCGGGTTCGATTCCCGGCAGGGTCAGGGTTTTTAAATTGTAAATTATTAATATCCCTGGTTTGGGGACTGGGTTTTTGTGTCGTTCTTGACGTTCCCTTCCTCACATTCAACACTCTGCACTTCTGCAATTACAATTACACGCGGGTTTATAACATGTGGTGCAAGTAGGGGCAAAATATCTCTCGAGGTCGACGCCCCGAACAAATAGCATAAACAAAGTAAAAGCTCACCTTATACCTACTAGAGATCCGTTGTCTGCCACCTGGTGGAGTAAACAGGAACGTCGAGATAGACACGCAGTCAACCTCGATGGCATGCAATCAAAATGCCTGCAGACGGCAGTTGAGGCCATATTATTATTATTATTATTATTATTATTATTATTATTATTATTATTATTATTATTATTATTATTATTATTATTATTCGACAAAGAGTGCTATATGATCAGAAAGAGCGTCATGAAAATTCAACATGAGCCAGGAGGCAATAGAACAATACAGCATCGTCAAGAAGGAATACAAAAGGCTACTGTTAGTAAAACACAAAGAACACCTGGAAAACGGGGCGGTAAAAATAGTAGAAAAAGGTGTCAATGACACATTTTTAGCATTGAACAGTAGAAAATCTCAAAGTAGTGGAAAATCGACATGGCTATTTAGGAAGAGCACTTCAGTGTAGACAAAGATTGCTGCAGTCTTGAGGTAGCAGTATCAGGTACATATAAAAAAGAAACAGACCCCCTTCACAACGGAGGAGGTATATGAAACTATCATGTCACTAAAAAGCAATGAGTACATAGGGCCTGACGGGATTCGCAATGAACATGTGAAAGACTCAACAGAGACGTTACTTTCAAAGATCTCAGCCCTAATGAACCTATATGTACAAGTGTGTAATATCCCCAAAGCATGGAGAATTCCGACTATCAAAGTAATGTTCAAAGGGAAAGGTGACCAATCATATTCGAACTCCTACAGAGGGATAGCTTTAGAAAACAACATGTTGAAGGTTTTGACAAAACTTCTAACGAAAATGATTACAGAAGCAGTTGACTATAAACTCCCAGATGAACTGTGTGGATTCCGCAAAGGTCGGAGCTGAGTACCCTCCACGCCATTAACAACCTGATCAATGACATTGACGAAACGTTACGACATTCAAGATGCATATTTCATGTAATGTTTGTTGATTATGCAAAATCCCTTAACACGTTAAGTTGACCGTTAATCATTGCGAAACTGAAAGCCATAATGGGTGGACAACAAATTCACGAAACTTATTAGCAACATATTGACGACAAATTGATGACTGATAACGCAAACCAATAGAGTAGTGCAAGGCGACCCACTCAGCACTCTGCTTTTCAACACACGACGTGGTGGTAGCAAGTAAGCTTGGAACAGTAAATGCTAACATATACTTGTATGCAGGTGATTTGGTCATTGGTTAGAGTTCCCTGCCTGAATTGCAAAGACCCATTGACTTTGTAGAAAGATGGGCACATTATAACAAGAAGAAAATCAACAGAAAAAACTGTAAAAAAGACGTTTCGTAAAGGAGGCAGAGAAGCAGCTAGTGACAAGATCCGCCTAGGATCAACCCAGTAAATACATTAACATATGCAGGATTGACATTACAAACAACATCTAGAGTCTAGCCTCAAGCAACAGCGGCAACCAAAGCCATATATGACATTAAAACAATCACGAAGCTTTCACTGGGAACCTCTGTGAGATTATTTGACACGAAAATAGCACCCATCGCCACACACGGGCTGGAAATCGTCTGGGAGAAGTTGACTATGGCGGAAATGAGGACACTGGAAGCGGTGAAGTCGCGTTTTCTGAAAGCTACCCTGGGGATATCGAAATACGCAAAATCTCGACCAGCATATGAACTTGCCAAGGAGACCTTCTTCATCGAGGACCTCCTGATGAAGAGAGGGCTACCATTCACAGATGTCTGAAAGAAACTAATGTAAGACAGAGTGAAGAAAAGAGACGAAAACTGGATCGACTTTTGTACAACGGAAGCTATGATGAATAGGACATGAACAAACACTAACCAAGACCTGCGACACTTTGTTAACTCGATGGCGGTACAGGGATACCACCACATGCTGTGTAATACCGAGTACTTCCATGAACCGAGACGAATCCTGCGTTTGTAAATTATGCAGTGTGCAATGCAGTCGATACCATGTACTCACTTGTACAAATCGGAGATATTCTTTTGTGATCTTTTGTAAAAGTGAGTGATGTCATTAATTCTAGTATGTACTCAACTCTATGCAAAATTTATGCGCTGTATCTTCAATTATTATTATTATTATTATTATTATTATTATTATTATTATTATTATTATTATTATTATTATTTGGACAGAAATGCGGTTATCCCTTTGACCTGTGTTGATTGGTCTTAATGGCAGACCGTGTTGAAACCCTACAATCTAATATCTTTGACCTTGTTCCTGTTTTTCATGCAGAAATACGATACCGTATAGTTTTTCCTCCGACACCGTCTTTTATGTTCTGTTATTATTTATTTATTTATTTATTTATTTATTTATTTATTTATTTATTTATTTATTTATTTATTTATTTATTTATTTATTTATTTATTTATTTATTTATTTATTTATTTATTTATTAGTGGCTTGGTCAGTGGCGAATTTGGGGCTCTAGGCTTTCCCTTACACTTAACCACATTTTGACTGCAACCTAAAATCATCAAAATAGTTAAAAATAAGTAAATTAATATAATTAAATTAATTTGAATACATTACGAACTAAATTAATATAAAATTGAAATAATTTAAGTTAAATTTATGACTTAAAGTAAACACATACATAAGATCTCGCCTTTGCTGGCAAGATGTAGTGTTTACAGTGCACTGTCTTCTTGTATGGGCTAGAATAAATTTGTTACTTTCATTGTCCTGTCTTAGTCTCATCCTTGGCTTTGACAATATGAAAGTGACTGAGGTATGAGCGATGCTAGTAATGCCATTCCTTATGCAGCCAGTCCCTGCTATGAATGGTGTGAAAATGTCACTCATATGGTCAATTTGTGCACGCATTTCGGTGGGCTTGGCAGACTGATGTGCAATAGCAACTTCTGGCTCAGTGAGGAAATCAACGGGAAACTACCTCACTCCTTATTTCCCTAGTACGCCTCTTCAGTGACACCTAGGCCATCTATGACAGCTAATGGTGAACCTGTTGAGGACACAACCAGCCTTCGGGCTGAATACCCAACATATACAACATACATACGATCATAAAAATTGGTATGAGAAATATCGAATACTTAAATTGAGGAAAATTAGAACGTTTTTGAAGAGGAAATATAAACACAATAGTAGTTTGTTGATTCCGCATAAGTGTGCCCTAAATGATGATAGGTCGCGAATGACTTTTCAGCACATAAATATATACCGACGACTCACTGGTAAGAGATGAATGACTCGGTAGGTTTGAACCCCAGTGTCGGCAGCCCTGAAGATGTTTTTTCCGTGGCTTCCTACTTTCACACCATGCAAATGCTACGGCTGTACCTTAATTAAGGCCATGGTTGCTTCCTTCCCGTTCCTAGCCCTTTCCTCTCCCACCATCGCCGTAAGACCTCGCCGTGTCGGTGCGACGTAAAGTCAATTGTAAAAAAAATATCCAGGCGAATTATTTATGAAGATAAATTTCTCAGCTGCCATTTTATCAGATGAGAACTTAAGGTGACTGTCGATCTTTAATAATGAAAGTCTCACGTGTTGGGTCAGTGCACATACAATGAAATTCGAATTAATGTCAAACATCACAGCATTCGTTCCAACCTGGCCAAGATTTGAAAGACTCCGACATGGATTGCCATGAAGAGATTCGTGGCCTCTCCACTACTGGCCTGTGCTCGTCGAATAGACATCATCGCCTTCGACGTAAAAATAAAAAGTGGATGCATAGTTTATCCAACCGTCAGATTCGAAACTGATGCTACAGGAATGGTAGAAGTCGGCTCTGTCAAAAGGGACCGTGTATATTAATAGATATCACCTCAAGAATCATGAAGGGTGGGACTTATGGCGAAAGCAAGAAACAGAATTGCGTCTTCTTTCACCGACTTCTACAAATAACTCAGAAGTAACGAAGGTCTCATGCATGCCGTCACCCTCGCAGCACAGAAGAGATCCATCAAACTATTGGGACACCACTTTTAATCCTCATGTTAACATACCCAATGCACTCAAATCATATTTGTTTGATGCTTTCACGGTCCGAAATTTCAGACATGATAGTAAGCTTTTGGGTTTTTGTCGTGCGTGTCATCTGAAGACGCAGAGCAAAGTTCTCTGCTAAACGCAAATAATTTTACCTTGTTTTCTGATACGATCAATGCCCAAAAGCGTATTATCAGGGCTAAGATGTTGATTACTTGTCATCTTTCAATCGTTGCTAACCTTGTACAGAAACCATCATAGTTCTCACATTGTAGAAATGCTAATTTGTTATGTCATTCTTTGCCATTTTGCATTTTTAGGCCATGTTCTAAACTTATACGTCATTATTTGGTCATTTTATGAAATTTATTAGACTACTTTTTGAGTCATTTTAAATTTTTGAGGATTTTGAATCATTTACGCGTGTGGTATTGGATATTATTGCAAGCGAGGATGACTACAGAGACTTAAGAACGCTTTGTCAGTCTGGGGACTAAACAAACTTTGTTCACCACTTACATCTTGGAAATTTCCACATTGCAGGAGAGATACCTCTAACTGAACTTCCTCCTCTTGAACAGTCGAGATTTTGCTCTTAAGACGCGGAGTAAAATTCTCTGCGGAACGTTTTCTTCACACGGGCAAAAGGCCTCAAGCTTATCGTAATGTATGGAACATAAATATAGTCCATACCACCCCGATTAGTAAATTGATTGTAAAATTTAATTTAAAAGCTATGCCATTTTGCAAAATGTTTGTATCATTTTACTTGATTTTCCCCTTCATTTTATAGATTCTTTTTTTTACATTTGTAGGTCGTCAACAACCTGGTCCTCCTTTTTATCATGTCTATGCACTTGTTTGTATTTATATTACATTTAATTTTGTTCGTAACTATTGAAAACTATTGATATATCAATTTATTTATTGTTCTGAATCCAAGTGTTCACTTGTAATTACAACAGATAAATAAATACGTGCTTTACATTTTAAAGCGACATGTAAGTATTGAAGAAAGAAGGAGTTGATAAATGAGAATTGTAAACATCAAAAAAGCTCCAGTGTGCTCAGTTCACAGCGACAGCAAGTCATTTTCATCGCCTCAGAAATGTTATTTTGCTCCGTAAATAACGCTGTACAAGATGTAGATAGCGGTGCTCTGTTGCTGTCTTCAGGCGCTTCTCCCAGCTGCTCGACGAGATGAGATCTTAATGTTGCGAAGAGGGGGCGCTTCAAGACGCACATTCTTGGAAGATGTAATTTATTAAATAAATAATGGCGTCATGGAGCAGCTGAGAGGAATGTCTTAGAGAACGAACTAATAAACCTGATGAGAAAGTTAATAGCTCCAGAGGTGCCACTGCATTGTTCTTGCTGGCTGTCTGAAGATAAGTTATCTCTGAGTAAAGCCATATTCTATCATCAGAGCCCGTCTCCCCTAGGTGAGGTTGGTATGAGGCAGAGCAGAGGAGTCATTTTTTCTCTGAGGTTCGGATTGATGGTAACTGCAATGAAGGAGGCTCTAGGGTACACATAATTGATTGAGTAAGGTAGGGGGCAACGCGTCCGCCTGTCACCCTGCGGCCCCGGGTTCGATTCCCGGGCGGGTCAGGGGTTTTTCATTATAAATGATCTAATATCCCTGGCCTGGGGACTGGGTACTTGTGTCGTCCTTAACGTTCCTTTCCTCGCATTCAACACTTTACACTTCCGCCATTTACAAAATACACGCAGGTTCCTCACATATGGTGCAAGTAGGGGCAAAATATCTTTCTAGGTCGACGCCCCGAACAAATAGTATTTTAAAAAAAGATAGGTGCTGGTCTTTCTTACGGTGATTGGTTACTCCGTATAATAATTACAGAAAAAAAGTAAATACGGTGTATGTTAGTATCAATTAGTCCTATTCCATGGCTAAATGGTTAGGGTGCTGGCCTTTGGTCCAGGGTTTCCCGGGTTCGATTCCCGGCCAATTTGGGGATTTTGACTTCAGTATGAATGTTGAAGTCCATTATTGACAATTTAATAGATATGAACAAGTTTTCTATACTTAACATATGCAGCTCTTGTTCTGCACGTCGGTTATCTTCATTGTCATTCGCTGGACTGATTTATGTTGAATGAAGAGGGAGATATGTTGTTATAGCCCATTTGTCTTTACGTTTAGAATAAAACGATTGTACCAGACTGATTTTTGGAAGGACGTAATTGTGCAGTAATGAATTAAAGAGTATTTCATATGGCCTTTTGCTTAATGATAAAGTAATAGCCTACAGTACGGTTCTGTGTGGCGGGCTACTGCCTACATTCAAATAACTTAGTACAGATTTGTTTAAGTTAGCCCACATTCCAGACGTACTTTGCGTCAGAGGAACCTCCAGTGGGATTAATAGAGGTAAATGAAAGCAGTATCAAATGTCGCGCTAATAAATTAATTCAAAGTTCTTCAAAAGAACATGTCTCCAGTTATAGGGTCGGTGTCTTAATTACATCCTCTGCTTTTTCAACGAGATGTATAACGACTTAAAAATGTGTTGATTTACATGTTTACTGCCCAGAATACCAGATAGTTTCCCTCAGAGTGAAATGCTGTTTGGTTCTTGATTTGTTTTCATCTATTATTGCCTATAATGTCTGACTCGTTGGCTGAGTGGTCAGCGTACTGGCCTTCGGTTCGGAGGGTCCCGGGTTCGATTCCCGGCCGGGTCGGGGATTTTAACCTTAATTGGTTAATTCCAATGGCACGGGGGCTGGGTGTATGTATTGTCTTCATCATCATTTCATCCTCATCACGACACGCAGGTCCCCTACGGGTGTCAAATAGAAAGACCTGCACCTGGCGAGCCGAACCCGTCCTGGGATATCCCGGCACTAAAAGTCATACGACATTTCATTGCCTATAATAGCCTGCCCTTGATTGTGAAAGTCTTCGGTATGACCAACATCTATCAACAAATCTGTACGCAATTCTCGATGAACCTGTAGTGCTAACAGCCATTCCACGTGGTGTAACTTCGCTGGTTCAACATTTAGATGCTTACTTACTTTCAGCAATTCAGGAAATCTACCGAATGCTTCTTTCTCATCATTGCGTGTTTCTGTGGTGGTTGGTAGTGTAGTGTGTTGTCTGAATATGAAGAGGAGAGTGTTGGGACAGACAAAAACACCCAGTTCCCGAGCCAGAAGAAATAATCAGAATTAATTAGTCCCCGATTTTGCCAGGAATCAAACTCTTTACCCTCTGAACCGAAGGCCTCAACACTGACCATTCAGCCAAGGAGTCGGATTATCAGGCATCCACAAACGTTCCTCGTATATATTTATCTATGACAGAATAAGTTCGTACCGAGTGGGTTGCGTACACTGTTAGGGCCGTGTAACAGTTTGCTTGCATTCAGGAGGTGGTGGGTTCGAGCTCCACTCCCAGCAGCCTTGAAGGCGGATTTCCGTCATTTCCCATTTCCATACCAGTCTAATGATGGGAATGTTCCTAAATGAAGGTAACGGTCACCTCCTTCCTCGTCCAAGCCCTGTCCTCTCGCATCATTGCCATAAGAGCTGTCTGGGTCGATGTGACTGAAAAAATAAAGAAAAAAAATGCATTTCGGAGTTATTAGACAGTGCATCAAACTATGAAACAAACACATAAGGCTGATAGCGGGGATAAAGGGATCCATGGATGGGACTCAGTTTTACGTGGGTAGGAATCCGGAACAATGCATAAGAAATATTGTTTGATAATCGCATCTATGTCATATACAGTATTCGTAATATACTTCTTATTCTTCTTTTCCTATAGCTTTTCCCACATCTGTGGGGTCGCAGGTACGAACTGCGTCCCACATGTGGATTTGGTCCTGTTCTACGGCCGGATGCCCTTCCTGACACCAACAATCTTATACAGTATTCGTAATATCTACGATCAATTAAAGGGATACCCAAGACGAATATAATTCCTAGGTGAACAGACTGTAGTGGAATTAAATACGATCTCAATAAAAACAATAAATGACCAACATAAAATATCTGGGGAAGAAACCTTCAAGGAATGTAGGCGTATATTATGAACTTTTGTTAGTTAGTATACTCAAAATACAGACTCGAGTTTTGAACAGGTCGAAAATCAAGATGAGAAAGAGAAGAAAATTATTAATATTACATTTCTTGAGTTAGAAATACGAAGGCAGATCAGAAAATAAGTTGCACTTCCCAGTTATGGCCATTTATTACACCACCTATACAACAGCAACACGACTATAACGACATACACTGTAACGTCACTTTTCCACACAGTTTCCAAGAGACTCCAAACATTTCTGCGAACGCACAACCAACTTGTGAATGCCGGATGCATAGAAATTTCTTACAGCGTTCTGCAACCACTCGGAGACAGCGGCCTTCACCTCCTCATCGGTCTGGAAACGTCGACCACCGAGCTCCGTTTTGAACTTACCGAACAGATGAAAGTCACATGGCGCTAGGTCGGGACTGTAGGGTGGATGTTGCCAGACCTCCCACTTGAAACACTGCAGCAGTTCTCTCGTTTGGCGGGCCTTGTGACGTGTTGCGTTATCGTACAACAAAATCACACCGTCGCTCAATTTCCCGCGGTGCTTCTCTTTAATCGCTTTACGCAACCGGTGCAACGTTTGACAATACGACGTCGTGTTGATCGTCGTTCTTTTCGGCATGAATTCCACGTGCATCAAACCCTCCATGCCAAAGAACACTGTCGCCATAACCTTACCGGCTGAAGGTTGAACCTTGGCCTTCTTTCGTTGTGGTGATGAGGGGTGCACCCATTCCATTAATGTTCGCTTCGTTTCGGGGGTGAAGTGGTGGACCCTCGTTTCATCGCCTGTGACGATTCGCCGCAGAAACCCGTTGCCATCTGCGGCATAGCGTTGCAAAAATGCCAGGGAGGATTGGAAACGTTGTCCCTGGTGCTCATCGGTGGGAAGACGTGGAACCCATCTTTGACACAGTTTACGATATCCAAGGTCCTCGTGAACAATGGCGAACACACTGCCATACGACATGTTCAGCTGCGTCGCGATTTCTCTCAGTTTAATGCGCCGGTTCTATCTAATAATCGCATTCACACTGTTGACCTTTGCACAGGTCCTGGACGTTGCGGGCCTGCCTTCGCGATGGTTGTCCGTGATATCCGTGCGTCCGGCTTCGAATTGCTGACACTACTTTACGATACCTTGCCGAGAAATGGCCCGCTCCCCATACACAGCACTAATTTCACGATGAATGTCCGTGCAAATTCTTTCTTTTGGCCCATAGGAATCGGATTGTCGAATGCACCTCATATTTGGAGTGAACGTCCAGTTGACGCGCCATTGCATTTGGCCGCTATTCACACAATACTAGAGAAGACACCACAGCGACCTGACTAACAGACGTGTGGGCAGTGTCTATCCCTTTCTCCGCTGTGCCCACATTTGCCACACACAGCGCGCTGCTGCGGCGCGTTAGTGCAACTAACCTTTTGATCCACCTACGTATCTTGAGAGTGTGAGTAATGCTTTTTGCTGCCTGTGATGGTACCTACTGCCCTAAATATAAAAATAGATAACTGAGGAAGATATTCTAGGAAATATTCCACAAGAGATAACACACAATAAATACCGCCTCAAACTGTAGACCTATACAGCCAAGCACTGAATCAACGAACTCAGGTTTCCTAGTCCTATAGCAGAGCACGTTTTAACATTGTTACGCTAAACTGGTGAATTTTGTTTCTTCGAGACTTTTAGGTGCTTCTAATATCTTAGCACAGGATTCTAACGGCCCGACAGGCTTAGGAGCCAACCATTATCGATTTTCAATTAGCAATTTAACTCCTGGTCGTTTACTTTTAAATTAAGTGAACTTTCCACCTTCCTTCAGGTCATAATATAAAATGGCTGGTAGCGTAGTCACCTCGCACTAGATCGATACTGACATTGATTTCTTGCGACAACACACAAAAACAATCTTCATTTTGCGTATCCCAGCACACAATAGTTAATCTCTACGCAAGCTTCGAGCAGGACAGGGATGATCGATACCAGAAATGTAGGGCATGATATTTCAATATCATACCACTGCGCCCAAAATATTTCTCAATGAACATGGACAGACACTACTACACAGGTCGGAAAACAAAGTAAGCCAAAGCAGCTGTAATTTTTACTTGGATTTATTTGCAGTGGCGGCCTCGCGTGTGCTTGCCTTTCAGGTGGCCCAGTTCGATGCCAAACCAGGTCAGGGAATTTTTTATCTGTATCTGATGGCTGGTTCAAGCTCCACTCATCCTGCGTGATTACTAGACGTCGGATTTGTATACAAATGCATCTTTTGTTTGTCGATATTTTCACCTCCAAAACCGACAAGAAAGTGCGTTTGAAGGTGAAATTGGACACATATTAAGTTTAACAGTGCATAAGTTATATATGCATTTTTGCATATTTTTGAGATTAGTGCATACATTTCAAATTTCTGATTTATTGCCCTTGTTTTCGACTTTTATTATGCATATTTTAACATGTTTTACAAGCAGGCTTGAAGAAAATGTAAAGTCATTAATGCCGTGAACGCTTTCGGCAATGTAATGGTTCAAAGGGGAACTGGTACTTATTAAAACACACTTCCAAATCATACCAGCTAGAATCAATCAGGATGCTAGAAACACGTGGGTTGCGTCTTGGTGATTCGCTGGAAATTATAGAGAACGTGAAGCGTGAACTGCAAGGTATCACGGGAAACCTGGGATTCCGTCTGCAAACAAAATATCGTGATGTCCTTAAACGAAATCTGGGCTACGACATCATGATAGCTATAAACAAATATAAATCAATATAAACAAATATTTAGGTGGTACTGACAATGTGGATCTACCAGAATCTTTAACACTTAGCCTCGCTTCCGAATTCAAGTACTGTCCTGTCACATCCATAGATGTAGAGAGATCATTTACCGCATTGAAGCTAGTTTGAACAAACATCAAAACACAAAAAGGTTGGAGAATATATTGTAGTGTACTGCAAAGCAAATTATGGACAGAACAAGTTGGGTGTGCAGAGTAAAATGAAAGAGGAATGTGGTATTAAAGTGTTTTTCTTCACGTTTGTGCTTTTGGGCGGTTTTCTTACAACCTTACTAGTTAATTTATCGTGTGTATTAGGAGGCAAGTGCATACTGTTTAAGCAGTGAATACTGATAGATTGATACGTCTCACATATTATTTATGGATTGTTTGTACAAATGGAACAGCCGCAACTTAAAGTAGTGCGATTTTTTTTTTCATTTAGTTCTTTTTTTTATGATCATGATTGTGTGTATTGATGTGGGTCAATCCCACGAGTCCGGTAAAGGAATGTTACGTTTGCATTTCATACAAGTGTTTAATAGCATGAAGATAACTGCATACTCAAACGCGTATTTCACCACTCTTTGCAGCATAGTTGCATTGGTGATTTATACAGCATGTAAATCCAGTGTCTAGCGATTACAATTGAGGAGCTATCTGACGGTGAGATAGTGGCCCCGGTCTTGAAAGTCAAGAATAACAGCCGAGAGGATTAGTCGTGCTGACCACACGTTACTTTGTAATCTGAAGGCCTTCGGATTGAGCAGCAGTTGCTTGGTAGGCCAAGGCCCATCAGGGCAGTAGCGCTATTGGGCTTGAATTTATTTGCTGTGGAAACACCAGTTACATTTATTGAATAATCTGCCGCTGCCCCCAATATTTCTACCACTTTCTGTCACACGAGGGTTGCCCGCACGTAACGACACGGATAATTGTTTTATTAGCTTCTTCTGAGAATCAGTTGAAGAGGGTCGGCCTCCGGATCCGAAGATCACGGATTCAAATGGGGCAGGGGTAGTCAGATTTTTGTAGGGCAGAACAAACCCCATTCTACACCATGGCATACGATGTCTACATGTAAGAGATCTCCGGTGATAAATGTGATGTTTACCTGACAAAATAATTAAAACTCAGAACATCCAAAACAGATCTGGTTTTACTCTGCAGTCTAGTAGAGTAAAATGGACCGCCGAAATTGACGGGCAGGCAGCCCAAATGTCATCATATTGATGTGCCAGCACACAGAAGCTGAGATCATATTATTATTATTATTACTATTATTATTATTATTATTATTATTATTATTATTATTATTATTATTATTATTATTATTATTATTCTCTTGTGTCGCAATGCTTTTACGTTTGTGAATAGATCATCATCAAACCACGTACTAGCCTCTGTGAATCACTGCAAGGGAGCCAGTCTCTTGATCCCGAGATCGCCGATTCAAACTTGGAAAAACCTGTCGAATATTTGAAAGGCGGAAAACATCCATTCGACACTCCATGTCCGATTCTGACATGTAAAAGGTCTCTGGCGATACGTTTAGAGTTTATCTGACAAATGGAATCAAAACTCAAAGACGAATCATTTTACCATCTGGTAGGGCAAAATGGAACGTCGAAATTGACAAGCAGATAGTCTAGATGGTGTCAAATCCAAAAGCTGCACACCCAATTTTTTAGCGTGTGGCGTTGGTGTCGGGGGTGTCCGAGGTCATGTCTGGCTCGCCAGTCCTCCGTACAGACATGGGGGTGAGTTACTGTGTGAGGGTATTGTTTTAGGGTGTATGAACTAGGAAACGAAAAGAAGTGGCAGTGGCCTCGAGAAAGGTAACATCCCGCCGTTTGACTACAGTTATCAGACTGGGCGAATTGGTCGTGCGGGTAGGGTCGCGCAGCTGTGAGCTTGCATTCGGGATGTAGTGGGTTCGAGTCCCAATGTTGGTAGCCCTGATGAATTTTTTTCGTGGTTTCCCAATTTCACACCAGACATTAAAGCCACGGCCGCTTCCTTCCCACTCCTAGGCCTTTCCTATCCCTTCGTCGCCATAAAACCTATCTATGTCGCTGCGATGTAAAGCAAATAGTAAAAAGAGATGACGTTCGAGGAGAAATACTGGTCACTGAACATCAATTTGTATTTCAGTTATTCTTGTATCCACTCCATCAAATTTCTATACTCCAGCGTTTCTTTTTACCATTTTGTCCTTCTTAGTTGCATGTATGATTGTTACATTTGCCATAAATTAATTTGCTATTAAAATAATAATAATAATAATAATAATAATAATAATAATAATAATAATAATAATTATAATTATAATAATATAATAATAATAATAATATAATATAATAATATAATAATAATATATAATTATTATTATTATTATTATTATTATTATTATTATTATTATTATTATTATTATTATTATTATTATTATTATTATTATTATTATTATTATTATTATTATTATTACATGGCCTCAGCCACCTTGTGCGGACATCTGGCTGTCTGCTCGACAATTTCGACGTTCTACTAAATTGTAAACTAAAACTAATCTCTCTTGGGCGTCCTTGCCCGAGTTTTAATTAATATTGTCTCATAAACACCAAACGTGTCACCAGAGATCGTTGACATGCCGACATCGTACGACATGGAGTGTCGAGTGGACTTTTTTCGCCCTTTCTCTGCCGGGTTCGAACCCGCTATCTTGCGATCCGGAGGCCGAAACTCTACCACTATTCAACAGAGGCTGCTACTTCGTAACGTATCGTAATCTGTTTACCCTCCAGGGTCGGTTTTTCCCTCGTATTCAGCGAGGGATCTCAACTCTACCGCCCCAAGGGCAGTGTCCTGGAGCTTCAGACTCTGGGTCGGGGGATACAACTGGGGAGAATGACCAGTAACTCGCCCAGGCGGCCTCACCTGCTAATCTGAACAGGGGCCTTGGTGGGGGGATGGGAAGGTGGGAAGGGATAGACAAGGAAGAGGGAAGGAAGCGGCCGTGGTATTAAGTTAGGTACCATCCCGGTATTTTTCTGGAGGAGAAGTGGGAAACCACGGAAAACCACATACAGGATGGCTGAGGCAGGAAACGAACCCACCTCTACTCAGTTGACCCCCCGAGGTTGAGTGGACCCCCTTCCAGCCCTCGTACCACTTTTCAAATTTCGTGGCAGAGCCGGGAATCGACCCGGACCTCCGGGGATGGCAGCTAATCACGCCAATCACTACACCACCTAGGCGGACTTAATTAATTAAGTTATTTATCTGTGTCTTCTACATGCTGTAGGGGTGACATACTTGTCTCTTGCCCAGAGGCCCCGAGTTCGATTCTTGACTACATCAAGTATTTCAATTGTGTAGTGGGGCTTTTCCTGTTGATATATGCTTATTCTTCTTCTTCTTCTTCTTCTCTTCTCCTCCTCCGTCTTCTTCTTCTGCTTTTTCTTCTTCTTATTGTTATGCATATGGGATTGTACACAACAATAGTATATCCTCTATATACAGTATAATACTTGCAGCAAACCATGGAAACAATCAATTGAGCAATTCCCCCAGTTGTCCAGCCACAAAGTCTTCCAGTGATCCAGGGTACGCTCTCCTCAGATATTCTGCTACATACAGGCTACATAATAATAATAATAATAATAATAATAATAATAATAATAATAATAATAAAAATAGGTTGAGTGGCTCAGACGGTAGAGCGCTATCCTTCTGCCCCAGCTTGCGAAGTTCGATCCGGGGGTGGTACGTCAGCCTCGTGTCGGTAGCTTTACTGGCACGTTAAAGAACTCCTGCGCAACAAATTAACGGCACCTCGGCGGCTCCGGACACCATAAATATGTAGTTAATGGGACGCAAAACCAATAATAATAATAATAATATCACCACTCCTTTGGAGCTGTCCTGCTTCATTCAGTTTGCCATGCCGACGCTCCATTGTAGGTTCTGTTGATGAGCATCTGCGCCCTCTGTAATGGGGTGATCTTGATTTCAGACTGCTGTATCTTCCGCCGATGTCGTGATGGACAGGGATAGTGGTCTTTGATGATATTCACCTGTACGCTCTTGCCATGTTGTTAAGGTGCCTTATTTTGGGGGGGTTCAGTATAACTCAACTGTGTAAAGGAAACACATGATTGAATTTAGCGAAAACCCCCGTAATACGCTTGGTTTGTTTCATGACTACGTCTATCTTTTTAAAACGTGGTCTTCACAGTCGATAAGCCTCCGTGGCTTAGACGGCAGCGTGCCGGCTTCTCTCTCCGCTGGGTTCCGTGGTTCAAATGCCGGCCATTCCATGTGCGATTTGTGCTAGACAAAGCGGATGTGAGACAGATTTTTGTCCGGGTATTCCAGTTTTCCTTGTCATCTTTCATTCCAGCAACAGTCTCCAATATCATTTCATCTGTCAGTCATTAATCATTGCCCCAGAGGAGTGCGGCAGGCTTCGGCAGTCGGCACAATTCCTATCCTCGCCACTAGATGTGGGCTTCATTCATTCCATTCCCGACCCGGTCAAACGACTGGAAACAGGCTGAGGATTTTCATTTCTTTTTTCACTTCACAGCCTCGCGGAAGAGAAATATTCTGCTGTAGAGTATCCTAATCCCGTCGCTGATGTTACTTGTGCCAGGCTCCTCACTTTCACCTATCCTATCCGACCTCCCTTAGTCAACTCTTGTTCTTTTCCGACTCCCACGGTATTAGAGCATTCGAGGCCTAGCGAGTCTTTAATTTTCAGCCCTTTGTGGCTATTGCCTTGCTTTGGTCGATATCTTCTTTTTTCTAAGTGTCAGGTCCCTGTCTTTTTTTTCTCTCTCTGATTAGTGTTATATAGAGAATGGTTGCCTAGTCGTACTTCCTCTTAAATCAATAATCACCAGCACCACATCTTTGATGTTAGCAGAATGGGTGAAAAAGCCAGAGTGTGAAAGGTATTGTTCCTTGTCTGCAGCACTGTTCTTCAGAATTTTGTACAAAGATAGCGTTTGGTCAAGACTAGCTCCGAGGCACTTCGGGTTTGGGTTGATCGTTACGCCGACCATGTGTCTCACGAATATTTTCAGTCGTCTGGATGGATGGCAGTCGCTTCGCCCGGTCAATGTATTTTTGTTTTGTTTACAATTTAAGTCGCACCAACACAGATAGGTATTATGGGGAATATGAGACAGGAAAGGCCTAGGAATGGGAAGGAAGCTGCCGTGGCCTTAATTAAGGTACAGCCCCAGCATTTTCCTGGTTTGAAAATGGGAAACCACGGAAAATAATCTTTAGGGCTCCCGACAGTGGGGTTTGTGTTTGTAATTTAGATATGTGTTCATTTATCCAATAGAGCTAACAGGCAATCGGATTGAAAGTGTTGGTCGAATCATGCAGAAAATGTTTTACCCACAGAGGGAGTTGCATCGTACCCTCTTGTCATCAGAGGAGTTCCTCAGGAGCTGACAGTGGTTCTTCAACCTCCTCCCCTCTGCCACCCCATTGGTAATCAGATCAAAAATTAGATGTATGGCTTTTCAGGCGTTTGATCTATTAACCAGCATTTCGTCTTAGGTCTGACAATAGACTCGTAAGAGTGGGATGTATCAGACCCTACCCACTGATGCTGGGGTGTATGCAGGTGAACTTATAAGAAGCCTATTTATGAGGCACAGTCTGATAACTGCATACAGGAGATAAAACTCCACAATGGAATTAATGCCCGCCTAGCAATTCCAAATGGAAATTCTAAATTCCCATGGAGGGAAGACGAAATGCTGATAGAGCATACGCCTGAAAAGCCATACATCTAATTTTTGATCTGATTTTTGATATGCTCTATTGGTGGAAAAATATCTAATTCCCTCCATGAGAATTTAGAATTTCCATTCCATTGGTAGTTATTATACTGAGGTTTCACCTGCTTCCGTTGATAACATGGTATTGCAGAATGAAATGTCCCCAGTTTACGACAGTCCCGTGCTTGTTTGTCCCAACATCTCCTGTTACCATGACAACGTAACCCTCTGCTTGACAGCTAACTGTGATATGGCAGCGTTAGCTCACAAGCCCTTTTCTGAACCTTATTACATCAGGGACGGCTAAGTTACAATATTTTGATCATGAACGTCCATGAAGGATTTTTACAAAGTAAATGAATCGGGATGATAGCCCGCCTGGTGGTCATGATCGTTTCGTGAAGTCTATATGATCCGATACCGTGGTTAACTGGTTCGAGTCCCGTTGGCCAAAATAAAATTTTAACCATCAGAATGTTGGCCGGCAGAGTGGGTCAGGTGATGGTATACAATTTCTAATCACTAGGTTGCGTGCCAAAAGCCTGGGTTAAATTCCAAACTTCTCCGCAGTGTTCATATAGAGTGAGACTATATGACGCTGTTGATTCTGATTCATCTGTCGGATGGGGACATAAAGCCTTGAGCAGACCCTTCGGTGCTATTCTACAGGAGTAGGCTATGTGCCGGTACAAGATTTCACCCTCTCCTTTCCTACTATCATATATCACGACATTAGCTCCTTCCCCTATGGGTGGGGACGGTAGAATAATACCACGGTATATCCTGCCTGTCGTAAGAGGCGACTAAAAGGGCCGCCAGGGGCTCTTAACTTGGGAGGTCGGCTGGCAACCACGGAGCCCTTGCGTGAGTCCTGGCATTGCTTCCACTTACTTGTGCCAGGCTGCTCGCTTTGAATCATCCTATCCGACCACACATGGTCAAATCTTGTTCTTTTCCGACCCCCAAATTGTTAGGTTGTGAGGGCTACGGTGTCTTTCATTTTTCACGCCCTTTCTTTCTTTGAATGATATCTTCATTTTTCGAAGTGTCAGGCCCCTTCCATTTTTTCTCTCTGATTATTATTGTTATATAAAGTTGAACTTCCACCTAAAACAATAATCAACACCACCACTCTCATTAACTCCTGACGTAAAAACTCGCTACGATGATTCATCTCATCTCATAACCAACTCCGTAGAGAAACAGGACAAGGATTGGATATACAATTGAATCGGTATGATATACATATTTCATTGCTTGTTGCTAATATAGTTGCTGCATTACCTGAATAAATAGTTACTCCGTGGGGACGTAATAACTTAGTGACATTATCACTGGTTTCTCACAATGACGGTCGCAGTTCGAATCCTACTCAATGAATGTAAGGTTCTTGTTATGAAAATTAACATCGCTGTGGTTCGGATTCCACTGGAGTTCCCATCACTATGGTCACAATATCAACACTCATATAAACTACAAGCTTATAATTTTTGTTACTATTCTACTTGCAGTGCCACCAGGTTGACACTGGTTCGATTCCAAGTTTTGCCACACATTTAAGACTGATTTACGGGATCAGAAAGAGTGTATTAACCATTAATTAAAATCGTTGAAAACAGTGATTGAAAATCGTGAATTCTGACATCCTAGAAGTGATTTTCATTAAATTCCGGTTTTTTTCTCGTTTGCAAAATATTACGACCTCTTACTTCCGCTCAGAGGCTGTATTAATTATACATACACAAACCAATATAGACATATCCCCAGCACTTATATAAGCCAAAGGCGGCAATTGTTATTCGTCGATTTACCTATAAAATGAAATGCAAAAACTCAAACTCGTGGGCCGATGATATAGATGTTAGGTCCATTTAAACAGAAAGCAAACAATTCAGACTCGTGAGAACAAATGAGGAGCTGAGCGATTAGAGAGTTAGCTGACCCGGTGAAGAAAGTCCAGCAATACGACTGAGGATGTCGTCTCGCTGATCACAAATAACTCCACTGCTGGCCATGTAGATGGTCTTCAGACATCTTGACGAACCAAAGGCCTGTTAGGTTTCTGTGCCACATTATGTTTTGCTTTTAAATTTCAAGAGCAAAATCCGAAGTATGCTGTCTTTGCACAGGCTTTCAAGGCCCATGCAGGAGTGGAAGGAGAAGGCATCCACAACTTAAAACCGCAGTACTAAGTAGGACAGAGTGGTCGTCTCTATTCCCGGCCACCTATGTCCTAGGAATGTAGGCTGAGTAAACCTCAAGGCCACAAGCTACTTCAGAAGTGGAGATCTCGTTTCTAACTCAACACAAATATTATATTCTTACTCATAGCATCCTTGAAAATTTAGGTATCATATACGAGGATTGGGGTAAAAGTCATGCCAACTCATTTTTTCTTGTAGATATGTGAACGGACCACAAACATATATGTGTCGTATGGAAGTTCTGTAGGTACAGTGTGTATGCAGAACAACAGATGGCTCTGTGATAGCTGGTAGTAGCGCAGCGAGGGCTGTGAAATCAGTCAGTTGGTGAGTGTCGTGCGAGATGGAAGTAACCCGTGTTGAGCTGCGCGCTTACATCAAAATAGCCGTTGTCCGAGGGAGAAATGCGATGGAATGTCACAGTGAATTAGTGGAAGCCCTTGGGTATAATGCCCTACCATACCGTACAGTAGCACGGTGGGTAGGAAAGTTTCAGCAAGGACGTGTGTCAACCAGTGATGAGCAACGTTCGGGACGACCTGTCAGTGTGCGGACCGACGTGGGACGTGCCGTCATCGAGCAGCTCCTGGATGAAGACAGACGATGGACGCTACTGGAGTTAGAGAGGGCAAGTGGCATCGAGAAACGCACCGTCCACAGGATATTGCGTAATGAGCTGCAACTGCACAAAATTGCATCGCGGTGGGTACCGCATGCCCTGACGGAAGTTCAAAGGTGGGTGCGCTATGCAATATGCTCCGACCAACTTGCACACTGTTAACAGGACGGCGATCAATTCTTGTCACGAATAATCACCATCGATGAATTTTCGGCCAGGGCATACGAACCAGAACTGAAACGTCAGTCCGCGAAGTGGCGACATGCTGGATCACCAAGGAGGCAGAAGGTCCGTCAGAATCCTTCCCCAGTCAAATTGATGGTGATCGTCGCGTATGACGTTAGGGGTGTCATTGTTTGCCACTTTGTTCCACATGTCAGAACAGTGACCGCACAGTACTACAGGGACTTCCTGGTGCGACATGTACGACGTGGCGTTCAGGAGAAACGTCCGGATCTTGTAGACAGTGCAATAATCCTGCACGACAATGCAAAACCACATAAAGCGGAGTGTGTAGGGCAGCTACTGCGACGTCGGGGATGGGAAGAATTGGAGCACCCACCGTACTCTCCCGACATTTCGCCCTGTGACTTTGATCTAAGAAACGAACCACTGCGTGGTAGGCGGTTTGCAACACGAGAGGACATAGCTAATGCTGTGCGCCAACAGGTGACCCTATTCACACATGGTGCGGCAAATGCTGAGGCAGGTGATATTCAGCGCCTCCCACATCGTTGGCAGCGTGTAGTGTCAGTAGCCGGGGACTAATTTGAGGGTCTTTAGGCCCAGGTTTGTCATGTCAACTTTATGTGTACTGTGTTGTCATTCATTTGCACCGGGAAGCCCATCTTGCCCTGTATACTACCGTAATAAATTAGTGTGTTACGATATTTCAGTGCTATTCATTGTCCACACATGTAGTTAACACCTTGTCCTTTCGTCTGTATATGTCACATTTTCCAGCCGGACTGGGATCTTCAAGATCTTCAAGATCTTCAAAACCCTCGTATTTATAAAACAATATACCAAAAAAGGGTAAGGGATCTGTTTCGAAGCCAAGGCTACAAGACTTTTGAGAGTAGGATTCGACAACTGGGTGGTGGAAATAAGTTTATGCACAATGTTAAGGTTTAGAGAGATTTGTTTTTCATTTCTAAATGGGTTCTCCTCTTGCGAATGGTTTGAAATCTCATTCATTTCAATCCTCATTGACTCTATTACGTCTCCTGTCTGTTTTCGGACGTATCCATCTCCATAAGGTAGATGGGAGCGGTAAGTCGAGAGCCACCCGGTTGCGGCGCCCGGGCACCTCGACTTCCTATCGTTGCACAGTACCTCTTGCGGCCAATCTCAGACATAATGGGCGTGTTTACTTCTCTTTGAGCCATTCTCACTACCTTGATTTACGGTAGCCATGGGTCTTCTTTAAGTTAAAATTAAATTCAAATGGAAATTTTCACAAAATTCTCAAACATTTCTCGATTTTTACGCACTTAGTCAAAATTTCTCACAAATATTATTCGCAGATATCGACAGATTTCATGCAGGAAAAATTAACCATACCTCACAGAATGTGCTATCACGTCATGGCTACCGTATGTTCCGAGCTCCGATTTCACAACAAAATGGTGGATCCGCGCACCATTCACTGTTGGATCTTGAAATATATTTGGATAGACTCTGTGGACTTTTCTCTTTCCAAATCACCTGTTATATGTTTGACAGTTTTGGTATCGTTTTGGAATTATTGACCGAGGTCGATACCTGCAGTCGCTTAAGTGCGGCCAGTATCCAGTATAGTAGGTTCGAACCCCACTGTCGGCAGCCCTGAAGATGGTTTTCCGTGGTTTCCCATTTTCCCACCAGGAAAATGCTGGGGCTGTACTTTAATTAAGGCCACGGCCGTTTCCTTCCCACTCCCAAGCCGTTCCCTGTCCCATCGTCGCCATAAGACCTATCTGTGTTGGTGCGACGTAAAGCAACTAGCAAAAAAAAAAAAAGAATTATTGAAGGAATTTTGGTATACATGTTTCATATACGTACATTTTCACCGAAGGACTCAGAGCGGGAAGGAAACGATTGGCGGATTCTGCGGGGAAAAAATGTTTTATATGGAAAGTAACACAATCCAAATTGATCTGCATTTAGTGCTGTCACCCAGTCCTTTCTTAAGTGCTTTAAAATCAGATGAGAATTCATCAAACTTCAAAACAAAAGCAAACCCCATGTTGCAACAGCCCAGAAGGCCTGCAGATTATAAGGTGTCTTATGATCAGCACGACGAATCCTTTCGGCCGTTATCCTTGGCTTTCTAGACCGGGCTGCCATCTCACCGGCATATAGCTCCCTAATTGTAATCACGTATGCCAGCCCTCAGAGCCAGGTAAAAAACCATAACCTGGCCGGAATCGAGCTCGGGGCCTCCGGGTAAGTGGCAGACACGCTACCTCTACAACGCGAGACCGGCTTATCAAACATCTCCCTTGATAAATTAATCCAATCCCTAATTCCTCTTATAAACGAACATTAGCCCCAATTTATCCTCTTGAATTCCAACTTTATTTTATGATCTCTTCTACTTTAAAAAATTCCACTGGGCCTTGTTTGTCTAATAATGTCATTCCAAGCCATCACGCCACTGAAAGCTCGAAACATCTCTCTTGGTCGAGCTGTTCGTCTGCTTACTTACAATTTATTCTTCTCAGCCCAAAGTTGTATAGTCTTTAGGGAAAAGATTCTCCAACTTACACAAAGATTTTATGTACAAAATGTTGTTCATTTTTTAAAAAACTATGAACTGCACTTTTTCTAACCACAATGTTACATCACACGATATATGTAAGTGCACCATGACGCAACGTTTTCCTTCGTCCGTAGGCCTACCTGTTCATTCTTCTCAGTTTTAAACACACATTACCTACTTCACCGAAAATTTAAGGAAAATTTTGAAATGTTAGAAAATCATTATATAACCCATGGAAAAGGAGATACACAGTCATCTCGCCATCATAGGCCGACTTTTGACTCCCAGCACTTTTAACCCTCACCACGTTTTGTCTTTAATTTCTCACATCCCTTAGTGATGAAAAATATTTACCGGTACTTAAGTGCGTTTGGCGCACTCTGTGGATCAGTAATACAGTGTCGGCTTTCGGGTCAGAAAACCACTAGCCGGCGGTAGGTTGGAAATTAGAGATTAAAGATCTCTGATGACATCGTCATTATTCAAGGACAAAATTAATTAAATGCCGCCTAATATACTACTGCTTTCTCTGTCGTGGAAATTGACACTCAGGAAGGCTAAATGGAGTCTAACTGAAATATATAATAATTGAAATTATCGCAATTATTATTATTATTATTATTATTATTATTATTATTATTATTATTATTATTATTATTATTATTATTATTATTATTATTATTATTATTATTATTATTATTATTAACCTATCCATTATGACACCAGTATTCGTTATTCAAAGGACACAGAATAGCTCAAGAGTTGTTTGAAAATAATTGTTTTGTAGGTTTCGTACAAAAAAATCAATAAACTTAAGACTATGAATATCGTTGATATTTACAGTATACAATGCTGCCTGAAGGATATTAAATATTATGCTTTCCACACAAATGGTTCTGCATAATTTCAACTGATAATTCTATAATTGCAGTAACTATTTTATCTTGTATATTTCGGCCCAGTATGTCTGTAGGCCGACGCTTGCTGCCATTGTACAAAATTTTCGGGGATGGTCCCTATAGCACCGAGAAGCTCTCCTCTTACTCGCATATTCCTGACAGTGTAGCCTTTCTGGTAGGAAGGCACTGTTGGCATATATCCTGTTTTCCTCGTCTATGTAATTTGGCTAGAAAGAGATCTTCAAACTTTATCGAAGGGTCAATGATTTCTGCTTCGTTTTTTCTCCAGTTGAAGGCAATTGTATCTATTATTATTATTATTATTATTATTATTATTATTATTATTATTATTATTATTATTATTATTATTATTATTATTATTCATCGGTACGGCCATCTGAGGGCCACGTTGTTTACACAACCTACCTGCCCTTCTGTTACGAAAACTAATGTCCTTCTCTTTGCACTCTCTCCAAAGATCCCCAAGTCTTTGGCTTCTTCTTGCTCGTACTGCTCGAAGATCGTCCGTAGCTTGGGCAGTGGATTTTCGACTCCATCCCTCATTCTCGCAACATTTTTCCTAAATATTGTTCTGTCAGGCCTTTGCTGGCAAGATGTAGTGTTTGCAGTGTACTATGTCTTCTGGTATGGGCTAGAATAAAATTGTTACTTTCATTGACCTGTTTTAGTCTTATACTTGGCTTTGACAATATGAAAGTGGCTGAGGTACGAGTGACGTTAGTAATGCCATTCCTTATGCAGCCAGTCCCTGCTATGAATGGTGTGAAAATGTCACTCATAGGGTCGGTTGGTGCACGCATTTCGGTGGGCTTGGCAGACTGATGTGCAATAGCAACTTCTGGCTCAGTGAGGAAAGCAACGGAAAACTACCTCACTCCTTATTTCCCTAGTACGCCTCTTCAGTGACATCTAGGCCATCTATGACAGCTAATGGTGAACCTGTTGAGGACACAACCAGCCTTCGGGCTGAATACCCAACATACATACATACATACATACATACATTGTTCTGTCCTGTGTCTCTTCCACTTAGTCCTCACCATCATCATCATTATTAATATTATCATTTTTTTTATTATTGTGAATGTTAACTTGTGAGCCCTTACGATCTTAGCGGCTGACGGGTGACATGCTCTTCAGAAATAACTCCTTACTCTGGATGGTTCCTGATTTTATGACGCCAGGTGCGATTCCTGACGGCGCCATGCAGTCTGAGTACCGGCGCTACGACGCTGAGCGACGCCTGCGCCGTGTAGTCTGCGGCCGCTTCGGCTGCTAGGGTGGAGACGAACTCACGGCAGGGGCAACAGTTTTGCGCTGCTTATTCTGTACGTAACAACTTGTTCTGTCGCGAGGCGCGAGCATCGTGTGAGGAGAAGTGAAGTACGCCGTAGTTTGTGTGTGTGTTGTTCCTGGGTGATCCACGGAGGATGTCCATGTAAACCAGGTAGGAAGTACAGTGTGTATATGTGTTCGTGCGGTATGGGCGCAGCATGGCGTCAGGCCGGCCGCGTGCTTGCCTATTCCCTTCCCCCCGTTTCACCCTTCCAATTCATTTCCTCAGCTTTACGCGTCCGGACGCAGGTAATTGTCTGTGGCCACGAGAGGTCAATATACCAATCTAACTTATTACTCACGAGGAACGGGAAAGCATGATGTTGCTGATATCAGTAAAAGCATTACACAACGTCTATTCACATGCATCAGCTGGTAATGGAAAATATTGTCGGCAGGACATCGATGGAAAGTAGTATCAGAAGTATCTGCCTCTAATTTATGTTTGATGAGGAGATCTGTAGGAGATAGGAGTTAATTTATGCCAAGTAGTCATCGCCCGAGTTCAAAAAATAAAGTCGGGGATTAGCTTTATCCTTGCTCAATCTCGTGGTATTTAAAGGTCAGCCTAGTGTTAATAGATTTACTGGCACGTAATCGAACTCCTCCGAGACAACATTTCCACACTGTGGCGTCGCCGAAAGCCGTCAAAGTAGTTATTGGGACGTAAAACTAATTATATTATTATTACTTACACCAGCGTGCAGAAATTTTGACGCATATAGGAACTGCGATTTAGGTTGCGCATTTATTCATTTTATTTATTTATTTACTTTTTTGTTTATTTATTTATTTATTTCATATTAAAGTTATTTGATTTACGTCTCAATAACTACTTTTACGGTTTTCGGAGACGCCGAGGTGCCGGAATTTAGTTACGCAGGAGGGTTTTTTTAACGTGTCAGTAATTCTACCGACACGAGGCTGACGTATTTGAGCACCTTGCAATACCACCGGACTGAGCCAAAATCGAACCTGCCAAGTTGGGTTCAGTAGCCAGCGCCTCAACCGTCTGAGCCACTCAGCCGGGCATTTATTTATTTATTTATTTATTTATTTATTTATTTATTTATTATTTTATTTATTTATTTATTTATTTATTTATTTATTTATTTATTTATTTATTTATTTATTTATTTATTTATTTATCGTATGGATTTTAGTTCCGGGAGTGTCCGAGGTCATGTTCGGCTCTCCTGGTGCAGGTCATTCTATTTGACGACCATGGGTGACCTCCGTGTCCGGTTGTGAGATGGTGTTGGTGATGAGGCAGGGAGAGAATGAAGTCTGGCCTACTCCTGTCGAATAACACCAAGAGGGACTCCTCAAGGCTTACCGTCGCCATCATCATCAACAATCACATGCCCTCACTCCGTATGAACACTGTGGAAAGGTTAGGAATAAATCCAGGCTTTTGGCACGCAGTAGGCCTATAGTGATTAGAAAGTATATGCTACCACCTCTCCTACCCTCCGGGCAAACATTATGATGGTGAATTAATTTTTTTTTTTCCGCCAACTGGACTAGAACTGGCTAACCATGTTGTCAGACCATATAGTCTTGGCGTAGGATAGTAATTAAGTGTCTAATAGATCCGCCCTCCCCAGCGCCAAGCATGATTCGAGCTACATGACTGACAAGTTTTTACCTCCCCTCAGTGAATAAGCAAAATACGAGATTTCCACTTCCGGAGGTGCATATGGCCCTGAGGTTCACTCAGCCTACACCAAAATTGAGTACCAGGTTAATTCCTGGGGGCAAAGGCGGCCAGGCGTGGAGCTAACCACTCTACCCCATCACGTGCCGCGGTTAACAATTTTGGAAGCCTTTACCTTCCACTCCTCCAAGGGCCTTCATGGCCGGTACGGAGGTGACTTTGTCTTTGTCAGTGGATAAGCACTTCGCGCCCTACTCTCCACAAGGTCGAGTCTCTAATCGTGTTACATTGTGCTAGCCCAGTCACCATCTTTACTCCAATCATTGCAAATTCCGTTAAACAGATTAATTTCTGACACCCTCTTCATTTCACACCAGTGCTTAACATCGTTCTTGGTTTATTCTCGTTTCTCCAGATTTACTTCAAGCCAGTCATACAGGGAAGCAGTGAGAGCAGCGTGGAGTCAAGACTTAGGAAAACTCAGAAACCTAACGGAAGAGAAAGCGCTGTTGTGATTTCAAGATTTTCAGAAGGGTTAGTTAAAAAGGTACATGCACTTCACACTGGCGTGGGGATGGGGAGCCATGAAAGAGCTCCAGCACCTTGGTACAGTACGGGGACACGAATTTATAATATGTTCGGCTCCACAACTGAATGGCCAGTGTCTCGGCATTAGGTCCTCGGGGCCACAGGTTCGATTCCCGGCCGGTACGAGGGAATTTAACTTCAAATAATGAATTCCCTTGGCCATGGACTGGATGTCTGAGCTGTCCTCAACATTCCTGCAATTCATACATCACACAAAATACTACCCTCATTCACATAACTTTCTATAGACGGCAGATGCCCACCCAATGTTATCGGAAGGTAACAACAGCCATGAGATATTATTATTATTATTATTATTATTATTATTATTATTATTATTATTATTATTATTATTCCCTCTTTCTTTCTTAATCTGTTTACCCTCCATGGTTGGATTTTTCCTCGGACTTAGCAAGGGATCCCACCTCTACCGCCTCAAGGGCAGTGTCCTGGAGCGTGAGACTTTCGGTAGGGGGTTAAAACTGGGAAAGAGGACCAGTACCACGCGCAGATGGCCTCAGCTGCTATGCTGAACAAGGACCTTTTGGGGGATGGGAAGATCGGAAGGGATAGACAAGGAAGAGGGAAGGGAAGGAAATGACCGTGGCCTTAAGTTAGGTACCATCCCGGCATTTGCCTGGAGGAAAAGTGGGAAACAAAGGAAAACCACTTCGAGGATGACTGATATGGGAATCAAACCCACCTCTACACAGTTGACCTCCAGAGACTGAGTGGACCGCGTTCCAGCCCTTGTACCACTTTTTCAAATTTCGGGGCAGAGCCACCTGGGCTTCAGGGGTTGGAAGCCAATCACACTAATCACTACACCACAGAGGCGGATATTATTATTATTATTATTATTATTATTATTATTATTATTATTATTATTATTATTATTATTATTATTTATGGAGTCACTGGAGAAACTCTGGATAATTGTGGGTCTTGTCTGCGCCTATAAGGCTGAATATTCTTCCCGAAACAGACCGAGTTATTGGTAGAAATTTCATTCTGCGGTCAATGAGATTTGAATCTTGGTGGTTAATGCGAAAAGCCAATAACTAATCTACTATACTATCTTATATGAAAACCCACAACCTGTTTTCCAGTCACTGACCCGGTCAGGAATGTAATGAATGAATCATAACGCTATTATTACGATGGGGTCGCCACTCCCAAAGTGATATATTAATGAATGATAGATGCTACGAAATGAGAATGGAGAGTGTTGCTGGAAGGAAAGTTGACAAGGAAAACCGGAGTACCCGGAGAAAAACCTGTCCCGCCTCCGCTTTGTCCAGCACAAATCTCACATGGAATGACCGGGATTGGAACCACGGTATCCAGCGGTGAGAGGCCGACGCGCTGCCGTCTGAGCCGCGGAGGCTCCCTACGATCTTATACTCAGGTAGAAATAACGTGTGCATATTCAAATAAACGTCGATGGATGGACATTTCCTAAAACATCATAATATTTTAAATGTAAATTGTAAGGGTCCGCGTCTGTGGTGTAGTAGTTAGTGTGATTAGCTGCCACCCCCGGAGGCCTGGGTTCGATTCCCGGCTCTCCCACGAAATTTGAAAAGTGGTACGAGGGCTTGAACGGGGTCTACTCAGCCTCGGGAGGTCAACTGAGTAGAGGTGGGTTCGATTCCCACCTCAGCCATGCTAGAAGTGGTTTTCCGTAGTTTCCCACTTATCCTCCAGGCAAATGCCGGAATGGTACCTAACTTAAGACCACGGCCGCTTCCTTCCCCCTTCCTTGTCTATCTCTTCCAATCTTCCCACCCCCCACCAAGACCCCTGCTCAGCATAGCAGGTGAAGCAGCCTGGGCGGGGTATTGGTCATCCTCCCCAGTTGTATCCCCACCCAGAGCCTGAAGCTCCAGGACACTGACCTTGAGGCGGTACAGGTGGGATCCCTCGCTGAGTCTGAGGGAAAAACCAACCCTGGAGGGTAAACAGATAATGAAGAAGAAGAAGAAGAAGAAGAAGAAGAGGAGGAGGAAGAAGAAGAAGAAGAAGAAGAAGAAGAAGAAGAAGAAGAAGAAGTAAATTGTAAGGTCTTAATCACAATACTGCAGAACTGACAACTTTCATGAGAATTTACTAAATGGACTTCATTTAATAAGATAGACAATAGTCACCTTTGACAGTACTGGCACGCAACATATTGACCAAGAGATAGATAGAACTGTTCGTAGACTGAATTATCCTCTCGTCAACAATGTTGTAATTACAGTTTTCACATTTAAAATGATGCGTTCTCTGCTTTTCTTAACTTCCATAATTTCGTGATTATCACGCTGAAGTGGTCAGATCACAGTTGTAATATTGGGCATGCTCGAAGGTTTAACGTAACTTTCAATGTTCAGGCCAACATGCATACATACTACACGAACATGAAGTATTTAATCTCAGAGAAAAAAAAGTTTTTTTGAAAAATTACTATCTGGTTTGAAGGTACCTACATGGCTCAGGCGGCAGCGCACCGGCTTCTCACCGCTGGGTTTCGTGGTTCAAACCCTGGTCACTCCATGTGAGATTTGTGCTGCAAAAGGTGGAGGCGGGGCAGGTATTTTTTCTCCCGGTACTCCAGTTTTCCTGTCATCTTTCGTTCCAGCAACACTCTCCATTATCATTTTATTTCATCTGTCAGTCATTAATCAGTCAAAAATCATTACCCCAGAGGAGTGCGACAGGTTTCGGTAGCTGGCACAGTTCCTATCCTCGCCGCTAGATTGGAGCTTCATTCATTTCATTTCTGACCCGGTTGAAACTGGAAGCAGGCTGAGGATTTTTTTTTTTTTCACTGACCGGTTTGAGAGGGTTGTTCACTTCAGGTTTAAGAAATGTTATTCCAGTGAGGCTCAACGTGTAGGATTTCAGCAAGATATAGCAAATATTTTATATATGGACTATACCGCTAATGACTTATCCAAAGCTTTTGATAGGTTAGATTATGGAAGACTACTGACAAAACTGAGGGCTGTTGGACTAGACAAAAGGTAAATTAAAAGGGTGACTAAATTCTACGAAACATAACTCAGGGAATTAGAGTAGATTAAGCATTGTCTGATCCTTTAATGATTAAGAACGGGGGGGGGGGGGTGGCGAGTTGATGGGGTGATAGTAAATCCAGGGATCACTGTAAGTACCTAGGTGCTGTACCTTCATTGGCGGACTCAGCGATGTATCCGACCTCTACCGCCTCAAGGGCAGTGTCCTGGAGCGCGAGACTTTGGGTCGGTGGATACAACTGTGGAGGAGGACCAGTACCTTTTTCAGGCTGCCTCACCTGCTATGCAGAACAGGGGCCTTGTGGGGGGATGAAAAGATTGGAAGGGATAGACAAGGAAGAGGAAATAAAGTGGCCGTGGCCTTAACTTAGGTACCATCCCGGCATTTGCCTAGAGGGGAAGTGGGAAAGCACGGAAAACCACTTCTCGGACGGCGGACGGTGACTCCGTTCCAGGCCTCGTACCACTTTTCAAATTTTGTGGCAAAGCCGAGAATCGAACCCGGGCCTCCGGGAGTGGCAGCTTATCACGCTAATCACTACACCACTGAAGCGAAAAAGTTGGAGTTCGAGGGAGAAAATTGGGGCAGATATTCGTTTATAGGAATAAGAATTGATGAGCTTATTTCCAAAGTGACGTAATTTCATGAAATTCAGAACCTTAAATCACGATATATATTTTATTTTCCTACAATTAAATTCAGATATAGTTATGGATATAATGATGTTTCATTCATTACTTCTATACACATACTGACACAGAGTTTTATAAGTGTATTATTAGAAATGGTGGTAATTACCTGGTGAAAGTTGAAGTTAGGTCGTTTTGGAAATAAATCATATGCTGATGTACGTTTTAAGGGACATTTATGAACATTTAAGTAGTTGAAACACATCAATTTAAACCTACATTTCAAATATTGTTCATAAATGAAGTAGACCCGTTATTACGGCATTTATGTGAACAAAATACATTTTAAAATAATGTTACGAACACGAAGTATTACATCCTCTTTGTTACCGCCATCACTGTCACTATTAGGATGAATATTGCCAGCTAGAGCAAACACGTGTTGATAAAACGGCATAGAGGGATGTTCCTCCATTATGCCGGGTTTATTTAGAAGCATTTTTATATCTTTTATCTTCTCCTGTTTTACTGAGTGGCCTAACTGTTCATGTCTGAGCTTGATAGACGGTCATTTGTTACCTCTTTTCAACACTGTTTGAAAACATCCTGCCAGCCCTGAAAATGTGAATTTGCAGAACACTTGCTCTGCACTTTTCCGAATAGATTTCAACTCTGAGATATAAAAATCCCTTTTTGGTTAATATGTTCCCTACCTTAGGTTTTCATAGTGTACAGATGAGAGTCCCTGCCAAGAACATGTACATTGTCAACTTGTCCAAAAATATAGTTATACTCAGAGCCAACGGATTGATGAAAAAGGATGTAAAACCTATTGGAAATAAATACACGTTGGAGTTACGTCACTTTGCAAACAAACTTAGTTTTTAGATCTCTACTAACTTGGTGTATATGACGTATTGATACTTAAACCTTCGGTATAAGATGAGAGAACCTATAAACTATTTTAAGAAAGCAAAATAGTGAAAAAAATAATCAATTCTGGGTTTACGTCACTCTGAAAATAAGCTCTTCAGTTTGGGATTGGAACAATTTACCACGAGGGATGATTGATAAATGTCCAATTTCTTTAACGTTATTTAAGAAAACATTAGGTAAACAACCGATAGGGAATCTTGAACGCAGAAGACAGACTTAAATGCAGATCAGTGTTTATTAATTGATGATTGAATTAATGGATGAGGTTAGCTTACCAAGGGGAATAATAGACTAAAAAAAAAAGGGTCCAAGACTACTTTGGCCAAATTTAGTTTTTAAATTATTTAGTGATAACAACAGATGTAAAACATTTACCGGGTGAGTTGGCCGTGCGATTAGGTGCGCGCAGCTGTGAGCTTGCATCCGGGAGATAGTCGGTTCGAATCCCAGGTTCGGCAGCCCTGAAGATGGGTTTTCCGTTTTTACCCTTTTCCCCACCAGGCAAATGATTGGGCTGTACCTTAATTAAGGCCACGGTCATTTATTTCCCACTCCTAGCCATTTCCTATCTCATGGTCGCCATAGGACCCATCTGCGTCGGTGCGTCGTAAAGTAAATTCTAAAAGAAAAAAAAACGTAATTCTTAACGTTACCGGAGAGCTAGTTCCAAAGAGAAAGTTGTGGGAGATTATACAATTCACGAAGGCTTGCAGAATGAACGCTGAAAGGCTACACAGCTCGATCCGTGCAGTCAACTTGCTCGGAGCGGTCGTTTATCTGCTGATTCAGTTTCGGGAAATTTGTCATTTCCAGGGGGTTTCAAGTCTCACTGGAGTTCTCTTTGGCATGTTCTGTATGTACTCGCCACAGCGGAAACTTAACTGCAGTCTTGAAAGCTTATTGTTCAAGATTCAGTTCGCTCAAATGGAAACCTTCACGCAAAGAAAATTCCAAACAACTACAACAGTTAATAAAATATATAAAATAATTACAATAACGATCCGCATCTGTGGTGTAGTGGTTAGTGTGATTAGCTGCCACCCTCCGGAGGCCCGGGTTCGATTCGCGGCTCTGCCACGAAATTTGAAAAAGTGGTACGAGGGCTGGAACGGGGTCCACTCAGCCTCGGGAGGTCAGCTGAGTAGAGGTGGGTTTTATTCCCACCTCAGCCATCCTGGAAGTAGTTTTCCGTGGTTTCCCACTTCTCCTTCAGGCAAATGCCGGGATGGTACCTAACATAAGGCCACGGCCGCTTCCTTCCCTCTTCCTTGTCTATCCGTTCCAAACTTCCCATCCCCCCACAAGGCCCCTGTTCAGCATAGCAGGTTAGGCCGCCTGGGTGAAGTATTGGTCATCCTCCCCAGTTGTATCCCCGACCCAAAGTCTCACGCTTCAGTACACTGTCCTTGAGGCAGTAGAGGTGGAATCCCTCATTGAGTCCGAGTAAAAAACCAACCCTGGAGAGTAAACCGATTCAGTAGTAGTGGTAGTAGTAGTAGTACAATAACGAATGGGGTGGCCGCGTAGCTGTAAGTTGGCATTCGGTACATAGTGGGTTCAAACCCTACAATCGGCAGCCTTAATGATGGTTCTTCATGACTTCCCATTTTCACGCTAGGCAAATGCTGGGGCTGTACCACAATGAAAGTACGGTCGGTTCAAACCCAGTCTAAGCTGTTTCGTTTCCTACCTTGTCGTCACTGATTACCTGTCCGACCTAGTGTTACGTTAAACTAGTAATCAAGTGAATGACAAAAGCTCCGGAACTAATATGATCAGACAATTGTCAAGGGGCAAAAACTATGCTAAAAATGCGTATATGTAACCTGTTAACTTGACAAAGGTAAAATAAAAATTGCAAGGGTTGGAAACTCCGACATTCATAGTTTTACATCATTATTGATTTTGTGATGGTATGTATGTATGTATGTATGTATGTATGTTGAGTCCTCAGCCCGAAGGCTGGTTGAATCCTCAACAGCTCCACCATTAGCTGGCATGGATGACCTGGACATCTCTGAAGAGACGTACTGGAAAAATTTAGGAGTGAGGTAGTTTCCCATTGCTTTCTTTACTGAGCCACAAGATGCTGTTACATATCAGTCTGCCAAGTCCACTGAAATTCATGCATCAACCGACCCTATGAGCAACATTTTCTCACAGTTCACAGCAGGGACCGACTGCACAAGGAATGGGACTGCTGACATCGCTCATACTCCTCAGTCATTTTCACATTGTCAAAGACAAGGAATAGACTGAGACAGATCAATGAAAGTAACAAAATTTCTCGAGCCCATACCAGAAGACATCACTGTAAACACTAGGTCTCGCCATCAAAGGAATATTGTAATTGCAGCCACTAGATATTCAAAATTCAATCTGAACCAAAGGAACCAAACCTTTCTTTCGGAACCCCGCGCGCATTGGACGGCATTCTAACTGTGACAAGTCACTGAACTAGCCCACCTCGTAAGCAACTGGATCTTTGCGGATGTTTAGCAAACATTTTATATCACAGTTTTAGCTACTACAGACGAACCAGTCCTCACGACTGGGAGTGGCGCTGCACGCGTCCGTCAGGCGGTGGGCGTGAGCTATTTCCAGCTTCCTGAGTAAGCTCAAAAAGCATACACTAAATACTTTTAAAATGACTCCATCATGCGTTTCAAGAAGTTGTACAACAGCAATCTAACAAATTCTTTGCAAATATTATACTGCACTGAAACCACCCCTGTCTCATTCGGTCATAATAATCTGTGGTGGCATCGAAGCAAATATTGTTCCTTATGATTCCCTAACTAGAAAATGGCGAGTTTCTGTCGTAATCAAAATTCTTCCTAATGCATAAAACAGCGCATTACGCAAAAATCCCGTCCGGATTTTTAAACGAATACAGTACGCACCAGCTCGGCTTCTTGGCTAAATGTTCAGCCTAGTGGTCTTCAATTCAGAGGACCCTAAGCTCGACTCCCAGCCGGGCCGGAGTTTTTAACCATGGCTGGTAATTTCTTCTCCCTTGAAATTATCCTTAATGCATCAAAGTGGAATTTTCTCACATACGTTTAGAGCTGCGAATGAAAGGTACATACACAGTTCAAAAAAATTAGGGAAACCTTTCTTTGAACGTATGCCATGCTCCACAAAACACCCAGGTATATTACCAACTAAACCCTTATTCTCTACCGTTGAAGTATACAAAAGAACATCGATGGATTCGCGTTCATTTTCAGAACACAAACGGTAATGTCCAAATAGGGGCGAAAACAAAGTGATAACAGTCCTCCAGGGTGGATTTTTATTACAATTGGAGAGCTTCAGTATGGTGTACGTCCTCCACAAGCATTTATCACTGCCTGGCACCTACGTGGCAAGCTCCGTATAAGTCGATGGAGGTTACGTTGCGGTATCAGGTCCCATTCTTCAATAAGAGCCTGTTCGAGGTCTTGGGTGCCCACGAACACTGCTGTCAAGCCTATCCCACACATGCTCGATGGGATTAAGGTCGGGACTCACTGCTGGCCATTCCATCTCTTGAATGTCCAGTTCTCGCAAGACAGCTCTGTTGATACGCGCTACATGAACCATGGCATTGTCGTGCATGAGTACGAATTCAGGACCAACCGTATGCAGCAACAAACACATGCTGTAGCAGTATCTGCTCGATGTATCCGGCACCGGTAAGATTACCACGGATGTCGACAAGATCCGTACGGCCATCAATACTGATGTCACCCCACACCATCATAGAACCTTGTCCGAATCGATCGCCTTCCTGGACAACATTTGGCATGCACTGCTCACCACGGCGTCTCCATACACGTTGTGTCAGTGGAAATCTGGACTCGTCTGTGAACAACACAGGTCTCCATTGACGAAGTTGCCAGTTGACGTGGGTACGGGCAAACAGAAGGTGAGCGGCGCGATGTTGCTGCGTTAAACGGGGCACTCGAACAGGACGTCTGGGTCGTAAGGACACTTCTCTTAACCTGTTTGTCGTATGGCTTTTAGTGCCGGGATATCCCAGAACGGGTTCGGCTCGCCAGGTGCAGGTCTTTCTATTTGACGCCTGTAGGCGACCTGCGCGTCGTGATGAGGATGAAATGATGATGAAGACAACACATACACCCAACCCCCGTGCCATTGAAATTAACCAATTAAGGTTAAAATCCCCGACCCGGCCGGGAATCGAACCCGGGACCCTCTGAACCGAAGGCCAGTACGCTGACCGTTCAGCCAACGAGTCGGGCATACTGTCTGATCAGACTCCGTGACTCCAGTGACCCTCCTGAGGTCTTGTTGCAGTTCTCTGTCAGTTGCTGAACGACGCCGCAACGCACAGATGGTCAGATATCGGTCGGTCATCCTGTTTGGTTGTCATGCGTCCACGACCCTGTCCAAACCACCTTGTGAACTGGCCTGTCTCACTGTAGCGACTCCAAAAGCGGTGAATAACTGACGGATAGACGTTGAGATCCACAACAACACGACGAAAAGTCCATCCTTCCTGGACCAAAGTGACGGCCCTTGCGACTTGAACCTCGTTAAGATATCTCATAGGATGTGCTGGTTGACGTACAACGTGCTCAAATGACCGCAGTAGTCTGTGTACCTCACAATGACACACGGACGCACCGCTCTTCACTTTATTTTGAGGGATTGCCTGACAATTTAATGCATGGGTACGCCTACAGATGGAGTATAACTTCGATTTGACATACCCTGAGTAGCTAAGGTCTCAAGGTATGCTGTTCGACCATTGGAACCCCATCTACCAAATTAATGTTCACATACCAGACGTTAGAAAACATGTTCCCCTAAGTTTTAGTAGGAAATTTAATTCTAAATCCTGCATGTATTATTCTATTTCGATAGAAATAATAGTTCACCCGTTATCTTAGCATTTATCAGATAAGGCATGCGCAAAACCACATATAAGCATTTCTTCCTGGAAAACTGATGGACTCACGAAGAAAACATATGTGAACATTTTGTGTAGTAATTTGAATTCTAAATATAATTGGTAGGTTCCATTTTTTAATAAGATGAGCTGTTTAGGCTGCACGTTTACTCTTATTGGTCCAGGAAACACAATATTTCAGACTTGCTCCTCACTTATTATTATTTATAATGTAATCTATTTACAATAAATTAAGTATTGATTGGTGGAAAACACATTTCTTGTCTATACATTGCTCCTCACTTTTTAAAATTGTCCTCTCCCCAAATAAGCTACCATAATAATTGAAGGGGCCTATAAAAATATCAATGAGAAAGGCTTCTTAATGAAGAAAGAATTACTGAAATCAGTTCAGTGGTACCCGAGATACGAGACTTCCGTCAATCGAAGGCTGCCACAATAGACAAAGCAAAACGAACAAATGAAATCATAATTTTGGTTAACAATAATTTTGTTGATTACATTATTCTCACATTGTTTTTAAACTCTAAGGGTTACATCACGTAGCAATGATTTCTCAGTAATGAAATAGAACCTCGTAAAGCTAACAAAGACATAGTTTGTAGTTCAATAACATTTAAACAAAAACTGCTTCCAAAAATTCACAATGAATTCGACCTCCTATCATTAATCCTATCACCAAAATGTCCTTCAATCCAAATTTAACCTTATAACTAGAGCCAGGGTTTCCATGCACTATCATATCATATCTCAAAATGTGTATGCATTCGTGCACTATCATATGGCAAAACATGCACAATAAACTAGGAAATAAGCACTATCAACATTCAGCTCCTTTTGAAACATTGTACAACTACTGCCGTAAATTCTCCAAATTGTCTCGATATAAGGTCATCCATTTATCTGTCAGCATATTCTTAAACACATAAAATTTTCTACTTCACAAGAAGTGACAGGTGCATACATAAATGAAGACATTTGGGACAAAGTGAGGTCAAATGGTACGTCTTTTGCATTTTCACTACAATGCGCCTTATATAAGTTTGACGAATTCAAAGTCAGGATTTGAACGGATCACTTTGTTGGACCTATCTCTAGCTTCCGGAGCTACATCTCCGTGCGATGATTGCAGACACGTTTGAAAGTCTTCAATAACTGGTAACGATTGCCATCTCAGTAACGCGGCGTCACAGAATTGAGATACACGTTTTGTTTTGTGCGTCTAGCATAGACGAACAAATGAGCCGTCAATGAGTAATGCACAATATAAGGTTCAGTTTATAGCAATGTATAACTGGGACACTTATTCCTGGAAATTACAGAGATCGGCGTGGGGCCTTCCGGGTTACATCAATGTTTACTCAAGCAACAGATAAGAAAATGCTTGGGTAATTGAATTATAGCACCTCTACCATATGTAATGACTTTGGTTGTAACGTAGGATGCCAGGAAAGACATGCCCTCCGTCTCTCAGTAATAGACATGCTGTACAACGTGAAAAAAATGATCCCAAATTGCACACCAACATTCATAAAAGGCACTATCATGCAAGTTAACCTTATATATGCGCCGAAGTCAGAACAGAAGTCATCTTATGCAATATTAAACGTGCAGATATTCGCTATTAAATCCAAAATCTTCCAAGTATGCATTATGCATGAATTTTCTCCTAAAATGGCCAAAACAAGCAAACATGCAGGGAAAAAGAACGGTTATTCGAAATCGCCTCCTCTGCGAACCATGTGACCTTGCCGCGGTGGGGAGGCTTGCGTGTCCCAATGATGCAGATAGCCGAGCCGCAGGTGCAACCATATCGGATGGGTATCTGTTGAGAGACCAGACTAACGAATGGTTCATCGAAAGGGGGGTAGCAGCCTTTCGGTAGTTACAAGGGCGGCAGTCCAGATGATTGACTGATACGGCCTTGTAATAACACTCAACATGGCTTAGCTGTGTTGATACTGCTACACGGCCGAAAGCAATGGGAAACTACAGCCGTAACTACCTCCCGAGGTCATGCAGCTCTCTCTGTATGAATGATGTACTGATGATGGCTTCCTCCCGGGTAAAATATTCCGGAGGTAAACTAGTCCCCCATTCGGATCTCCGGGTGGGGACTACACGAGAGGGGGCGATCATCAGGAAGATGAATACTGACATTCTGCGAGTCGGAGCGTGGAATGTTAGAAGTTTGAATCGTTGTGGTAGGTTAGAGAGTCTGAAAATGGAGATGGATAGGCTAAAGTTAGATGTAGTTGGTATAAGTGAAGTACGTTGGCAGGAAGAACAGGATTTTTGGTCAGGTGACTACCGAATTATTATCACAAAATCAAACAGGGGAAATGCAGGAGTTGGTTTAATAATGAATAAGAAAATAGGGCAGCGGGTAAGCTACTACGACCAGCATAGTGAAAGAATTATTGTCGTCAAGATAAGACACTAAACCAATGCCCACCACAATAGTGCAGGTCTATATGCCTACCAGGTCAGCGGATGATGATGAAATCGAAAGACTATATGAGGAGATAGAAGATTTAATACAATATGTAAAAGGTGACGAGAATCTAATTGTGATGGGAGACTGGAATGCAGTGGTAGGCCAAGGAAGAGAAGGTAGTACAGTAGGAGAATTTGGATTGGGACAAAGGAACGAAAGAGGAAGTCGGCTGGTTGAATTCTGCACTGATCATAATTTAGTCCTTGCCAATACTTGGTTCAAACACCACAAACGACGGCTGTATACGTGGACGAGACCTGGAGACACTGGAAGGTATCAAATAGACTTCATTATGATTAGGCAGAGATTCAGAAACCAGGTGTTGGATTGCAAAACTTTCCCAGGAGCAGACGTGGACTCTGACCACAACTTGTTGGTCATGAAATGCCATCTGAAGTTGAGGAAATTGAAGAAAGGAAAGAATGCAAAAAGATGGGATCTAGACAAGTTGAAAGAAAAGAGTGTGAGGGATTGTTTCAAGGAACATATTGCAAAAGGACTAAATAAAAAGGCTGAAGGAAACACTATAGAGGAAGAGTGGAGAGTCATGAAAAATGAAGTCAGTAGGGCTGCTGAAGAAATGTTAGGAAGGAAGAAAAGATCAACTAAGAATCAGTGGATAACTCAGGAGATGCTAGACCTGATTGATGAACGACGAAAATACAAGAATGCTAGAAATGAAGAGGGCAGAAAAGAATACAGGCGATTAAAGAATCAAGTGGATAGAAAGTGCAAGGTAGCTAAGGAAGAATGGCTGAAGGAGAAATGTAAGGATGTCGAAGGCTGTATGGTCCTGGGAAAGGTAGATGCTGCATACAGGAAAATCAAGGAAACCTTTGGAGAAAGGAAATCTAGGTGTACGAATATTAAGAGCTCAGATGGAAAGCCACTTCTAGGGAAAGAAGACAAAGCAGAAAGATGGCAGGAGCATATCCAACAGTTGTATCAAGGTAAAGATGTAGATAATTTGGTTCTGGAACATGAAGAGGCTGTTGATGCTGATGAAATGGGAGACCCAACTTTGAGGTCAGAGTTTGACAGAGCTGTGAGTGACCTAAATAGGAACAAGGCACCTGAAATTGATGACATTCCCTCTGAATTACTGACTGCCTTAGGAGAAACCAGCATGGCAAGGTTATTTCATTTAGTGTGCAAGATGTATGAGACAGGAGAAGTCCCATCTGATTTTCGGCAGAATGTTGTTATACCTATTCCCTAGAAAGCCGGTGCTGACAGGTGTGAAAATTACCGCACCATTAATTTAGTATCTCATGCCTGCAAAATTTTAACACGTATTATTTACGGAAGAATGGAAAAACAAGTTGAAGCAGAGTTGGGAGAAGATCAATTTGGCTTCAGGAGAAATATAGGAACACGTGAAGCAATCCTGACCTTACGTCTGATCTTAGAAGATCGAATCAGGAAGGACAAGCTCACGTACATGGCATTTGTAGATCTAGAAAAGGCATTCGATAATGTTGATTGGACCAAGCTATTTATGATTCTGAACATGATAGGGATCAGATACCGAGACCGAAGAATTATCTACAATCTGTATAAAAATCAGTCTGCAGTGATAAGAATCGAGGGCTTTGAAAAAGAAGCAGCAATCCATAAAGGAGTGAGGCAAGGCTGCAGTTTGTCCCCGCTCCTTTTCAATGTTTACATAGAACAGGCAGTAAAGGAAATCAAACAGAAATTTGGAAAGGGAATCACAGTCCAAGGAGAGGAAATCAAAACCTTGAGATTTGCCGATGATATTGTTATTTTATCTGAGACTGCAGAAGATCTCGAGAAGTTGCTGAATGGTATGGATGAAGTCTTGGGTAAGGAGTACAAGATGAAAATAAATATCTCCAAAACAAAAGTAATGGAGTGCAGTCGAACGAAGGCAGGTGATGTAGGAAATATTAGATTGGGAAATGAAGTCTTAAAGGAAGTAGATGAATATTGTTACTTGGGTAGTAAAATAACTAACGATGGCAGAAGTAAGGAGGACATAAAATGTAGACTAGCACAAGCCAGGAAGAGCTTTCTTAAGAAAAGAAATTTGCTCACTTCAAACATTGATATCGGAAGTAGAAAGACGTTTTTGAAGACTTTCGTGTGGAGCGTGGCATTGTATGGAAGTGAAACATGGACGATAACTAGCTCAGAAAGAAGGGAAATTGAAGCTTTTGAAATGTGGTGTTACAGAAGAATGCTGAAGGTGAGATGGATAGATCGAATCACGAATGAAGAGATACTGAATCAAATTGGTGAGAGGAGATCGATTTGGCTAAATTTGACGAGAAGAAGAGATAGAATGATAGGACACATCTTAAGACACCCAGGACTTGTTCAGTTGGTTTTTGAAGGAAGTGTAGGTGGTAAGAACGGTAGGGGTAGACCAAGGTATGAATATGACAAGCAGATTAGAGCAGATGTAGGATGCAATAGTTACGTAGAAATGAAAAGGTTAGCACAGGATACGGTAGCATGGAGAGCTGCATCAAACCAGTCTATGGACTGATGACTCAAACAACACATTCGAAATCTTTAAGCCATAAAACGAATATTTGCAAAGTTTGAGAGATTTAACCAGCTCATTCAAAAACATGCATTTGCATGGAAATCCGGGCTCTACTTATAACAAATTATGGTCAGTTCATAGATAAGCTTCTTTTCCATATCAGCGTCTTCTGGCTGGTCTGTGGAGATTTCAAAACGATTTGTGGGGTCTATTATATATCCCACACCCTCTGATTCCTTGAAGGCTATGATGTCAATTCTCCTACTGCTACCGTTATCGGCAAGTCCGGATACTTCTTCGGCGACCTTGTAATTTTTCTTTCTGAGGAAATTTGCTATAAAAGACCGAATCTTGTTATGCCTTGCGTTCCACAGCATCTCTCCACGAGGGCAAGATCCCAAAACATGAGAAAGTGTTTCTATCTCTCTTCGGCAATGCCGACAGAGGTTTCCCTTCTGGGACCTGTCAGGAAGAGATCCAGGGTCTTTCCTAACCCATCGTCGCCATAAAACCTATCTATGTCGGTCTGACGTTAAGCCAATTGTAAAATAATAATAATAATAATGTTGAACATGGTATAGGCTTTCTGGGCTTATGCCGTGTTAAGAAAATAAGGTGAAATTCTTTACGTTTCGCACTAAACACGGCGCAGAAAGGGCTAACACATCGAAGGATGCGACCGTGGCCTTAATTAATTAAGGTACAGCATTTGCCATCTTCAGGGATCCCTATTATCTCCTGAATGCAGGAAATAACGCGTTTACTTTTAAAGCACCCGTTCAGCAATAACATCACACTGGCATGAATTTGACTATGCCCTACTTCAGCTCCTTGAAATGTTACCGGAAGAGTCGGCATCGAACCCACCAACCTGCAGCCAGAAAGCCACCACTCCTCCATTCCACTGTCAAGGAACACTTCATATGACATGAAATGCCGCTAAGTTGAGTCACATAAATTTTTAACAAAATTTTAGGTATTATCCCGGTAGGATGTATCTCTAACCAAAACTAAGTTCCTTTAATGCACTTCTGGTCCACAAGATCGTATCATTGAGCGCGTACACATGCCCGCCGCTCGGCGTCAGTCACGACATGAAGGACTATGACCCAATAATCACACGCAATGCACTTCAGTAAAACACAGCCTGGTCAATTACATCACGGTCTGTATTGGACAGAGGACACCAATTCCACATCGGTAACATTTATTTATTTATTTATTTATTTATTTATTTATTTATTTATTTATTTATTTATTTATTTATTTATTTATTTATTTATTTATTTATTTACATACTAATGTTTTTATTTTACAAATGCGTACGTACCTAGATAGTCCGGCTCTGGACTCAATTTTAAGCGTCTTAGGCCCCGGTTTAGAGCAGAGGTGCTCACGCTAGTAATTTCGTCTCGACCGAGCTCGATAGCTGCAGTCGCTTAAGTGCGGCCAGTATCCAGTAATCGGGAGATAGTGGGTTCGAGCCCCACTGTCGGCAGCCTTGAAGATGGTTTTCCGTGGTTTCCCATTTTCACACCGGGAAAATGCAGGGGCTGTACCTTAATTAAGGCCACGGCCTCTTACTTCCAATTCCTAGGCCTTCCTTATCCCATCGTCATCATAAGACATGTCTGTGTCGGTGCGACGTAAAGCAAATAGCAAAAAAAAAAAAAAAAAAAAAAAAATCACAATGGATGATCTGGCGCGTTCACTCCGGGGCCCTTGTTCTATTTCCCGTATTATTATTATTATTATTATTATTATTATTATTATTACAATTTATTTTACGTCGCACTGACACAGATAGATCTTTCGGCGACGATGGGATAGGAAAGGCCTAAGAGCGGTAAGGAAGCGGCCGTGGCATGTATTAAGGTACAGCCCCAGCATATGCCTTGCGTGAAAATGAAAAACCAGGGGAAAACATCTTCAGGGCTGCCGACAGTGAGGTTCGAACCCACTATCTCCCTGATGCAAGCTCACAGCTGCGTGCCCCTAACTGCATGGTCAACTCGCCCGGTGTGTATTAAATTTCGGTGAGGAAACAAAATACGTTATCTTGTATACAAGCGTCTTGTAATAAGTAATACCTTTGATTATATGCATTTCATTAAGTTATGCGTAAGAAAAAAAAGTAATTATTTTGAAAAGCGATAACTAAATACTCCTTTGACTATTATCTGTACTTACAGAAATAATGCAGGACAACATAAAAGCTTGTTTATGAATACAGCATAAACAATGAATGACAAACGAATCGTAGGATTGTATTGCGTAAATATAATATACGCAGCCAGGTACACTGCTGTACCTTTGCTTTCGCCTTGAATTCGCATATCGACATCTAGTCTTTGCAGCACGAACTCTTAGAAGTCAGTTGCGCTCGGCTCTTCCCGCTCACGCCGTCAGCTCAATGAGTGGGGGGCTCTGTCACTGCCCACCTATTCTCTGAACCATAGGTGCTGCGCTGGGCGCCCGATGAGGCTAGCCCAGTACGGCGAGGCTGGTCTGACGTACACGCGGGCAACTTACGTAACAAGCATATCGTCGTTGCCGGGACAAAACCTCCCATGTGAAATATTTTAGCTTAGAACTTTGGCCGGTAAGGTTCTGTCATCTTAAGGCGCGTCCAGACGCAACCGCGTCGCGCTCCTGTCTGGACGGTACTGCGTAACTTCGTCGCGCAAACTTAGCCCGCAACATGAACGATACGGAACGAGGTTCGGTGCGTTCCACTGCTTGTCGGTTTTCCCGCGTCACATCAAAGAGCTGCGCGCGCGGAAGTTACAGCAAGCTTGGAGGTACACAGGACCTCGGCGCGTAACACACATTCGCCTCTGTCTGCTTGATCAGTAAACAATGGAGTGGACCGAGCAAAACACACTGTATTTTATTGAAATGTACAGAGCTAACGACATTTTGTTGCTAGCTAGCTATCCCAGGCATTTCAACAAAATTTTAAGGAATGATGCATGGAAGGAGCTAGCGACGGAACTTGATTACACTTACAAAGTAGTGTTTCTGTGTTGAATAAACAATTAAAATAGATAATGTTTGATGTATCTAACATAGAATATCCCAGCAATAAATTCCTTACTTACGTTTATATTTTCTTTCATTGCTTCAATCAGAGCTTGACACCTTCCTGTACGATAACACTAATCGCCTATTTGGATATTTTGAAAATATACTGCAGACTAGTGTATGAATCACCGGTTGCTAGAAATCGTACTGTCACTATCAGTCTCTCTTACACCGAGATAGCCTCTCTGAATGTGGCATCCGTCTTAGCAACTTTAGGCCCTATCAAATTGACGAGGTATTCAAAATCTGTAGGTGACATTCTAGTAAATTTTTTATAATGTCCACTAACTGTCTGAAACTTCATGTAAGCCAGCAAATTCGAACCACCATCGTGTAGTTCATCGTGACTATAGCTGAGTTTGCCACCATCGCCTATGTTTCCGTTTCCGTTTGATTGCATAATGCAAATAAATATAGGCTGCTGCAGCTGTGTCCATCTTTCAAAGCTGCACTGTCTCAACTAGCGGAAGGCTGGTAGGTTACACGTTACGACCTGCGGCGCGGGGTAGAAAAGTTTATCTCGCAACCGCGGTGCGTAACATTGCCCCGTTTAACCTTGGCGCGCGACGTGGTTACGTTACAGAGTTAGGCGCGCATGTCTGTACCCGCCTTAAGGTGCAATATTGTGTGACAGTTGTCAAGGCATTCTCGCTCTTCATAACGTATGTGCTGCGGGTCAGTATATCTCCAAAAATATTAACATATAGGAGGCTTCATCCCGGCAACGACGATATGTCACAGTGAAGCGAGGGAGCGAACGCACTTTGCAGGGAAGTGAAGCAGTGATGTTCGACTGTGATTACGAAGATCTCCTCTTCTACTCAGCGAAATGCTGATTGGGATACAGTATAAACAAAAACGAACCACTGCAATCGCAGTTTTGATTAACTGTACTCAATATAAACAGTTAGTTTTACTTTCTTATATGTATTTATATATTCAAAGAAAACTGGCGTGTTATATATAGGCCTATATATATTTTGTTACAATTTTCAAAGATACAGAGTTTAAGCGTACAAGCTACGATGTACAATTCCTTGGATGGGAATGACAGTATTTCAGTTTTAAAAAGGTAAAGTTTCTGTTATTCTTTCAGAAAAACATAATATATTTAAATAATTGAAGACGTTTACTGCTTGATTTTGCGCAGTGTTGTACTGTTATGTGACTTTCTCTGTTCACTGAGTTTCTGGAAACAGTATGATAATGGCGAGGTGTTTCATCACGAGTGTTGTTCTGAGGGAAAATACAATGAAATAATTATCCTTTTCTTTCATATTTGTAACAATGAGTAATATAAGGTTTAGGATTTTTTCATTTTTTATTTTTATTTTTACATTAGTCATAGTCCATGGATATGAAAAATCTTGAAGTTGTTGAACAATTTATGTGGGTTATTGTACGTATGCATAAAACTGAAAATCATGCATATGAATATTAGCACAAGGCTCTTCAGTTGTCTCAGTTAAATCTTCCCTATTGTAGACTTATGAGTAGAGACACGCTGAAAGAACGTTAGCTTTTATTCTAGGATAGGATGTATGTCCAACCATTCCGCTGTTTCTCTACGGAGTAGTGAATCTTCGTGCCGATTTTTACGACCGGATGCTCTTCCTAACATCAGCCTCATCAGAGGCGTTAATTGAGATGAAATGAATGACATGATATATGGTAGTAGGAACGAACAGGGTGAAACCTGGTGTCGGCTTATAGATTACTCCTGTCGAATAGCACCAAGGTGACTGCTTCAGGCTTTACGTCTCCATCTGACGGACGAAACACCATCAACAGCGCCATATGAACACTGAGGAGAGGTTTGGAACTGAATCCAGGCTTTGGACACGCAATCTTATTTTAGCGTAGGATATATACTTAAATTCGAAATATCACTCACTCATTCATCGCGGAAATTACTGGTACCACCGAACCGATGAGAGTGAAATTCAGCGTAGAAATTTCCACTTAGGTCATAAGTGATACATAAGGAATTACTTTGAAAAATTCACCCCCAAAGGATTATAAGTAAGGCAGTAAATAGAAGAAAGATGGGTCTTGTTTTGGAGTGGAAGTTTGTGGGGTGCTATATACAAACCTTTTATGTCACTAGTAGGACACAGATTGCTATAGGCCTAATATTTAAATTCTCCTCGCTTGGTAGTGTTCATTTTTCTTGTTGTGGTTTTACTTCTGTTATGACTGGCTGACCATAACAGCCAGTTTACGGGTCTGTTTCTTGTACTCCAACACCTTGCCCAATAAATGTCAGTTGTTATCAAGAAATTGATGAGAATTACGAAAGAGAAAAGTGAACACACACAAAATCGACAATGCTTCGGAGTCATAGTTTGCGAACTAATTTTTATTATATTACGATTCTGCGTCTCATGCTTCTGTGGATACTAAGGAAATACGTCTTGGTTTAGATTTCCTGTAACTTTAGGTAATTTGCGCGACACATTTGTCGTGCAGGGCGTTATAGTTTTAAATTACAAAGTGGGTTGTCTGAAGTCCAGGATAGGACTTACCTTAGACCGGAAGAACAAATGGAGCTTCCATAATCTGGGGTACTCATTATCAGACACATGGTAATTAATGAATTCGCAAATACCAAGTCCAAGGAAATATTATATTCCACGAATTTTAGTGAATAATACATGTTTAAGCGAATATATATATATAGATAAGGCGAACTGCTTTTCTACTTAATATTCTAAAATTGTTTGAAATAAATATACATTCCGGTACTTTTGATGTGAACTAAATTTAAAATTAATATTAACGAGTTATGAAGTTTGAGAAGGAAAGATAATTAAGTTATTGTTCCGTGAAGTGACATTTTTATAGGACAAAACTCACAGAGGATCTTGACAAGTTGACGTTAAAAGCTGTGACATTGCTTTTCATTACAGCAGCGCAAGCAGTGCTGACATTCCCTGAAGAGAGCGAGGTAGTGATCTATCACAAGCAACACTTTATGCTCCCTCTTTGTAACAGAGAGGGCCGAAAAGATAAATAAAGATAATTCTACTGTTAACTTCTGTTTCATTCAGGGGCGTAGCCAGGAAATTCTTAGAAGAAAAAATATAAAGAGTAAATTAATTAACATTCAGAGACATAATTGTAAAACCGACAGATCTGTTGAATGTATTTTCTAAGAATCCTAGAAAGTTTGATTTTATATTGTAATCTGAACATATCATTAGCTGTAAAACGGTTGACCTTGATCGTATTGTTCTTGTTCTGCATTTTAATGTAAGATTTTTCAGTGTACTGCAATCTGAATATCAACAAAATCCACTTGTATCAGTGTCCTTATAATTACACTCATGCATGCGCGCACCACTCACGCACAGTCACCTTGTTCTATCATAATTTTGTAACTATAACACCCCTCTTTCCCCTTCCGACCATCCTGGCTACGCTACTGGTTTCATTCAAAGACGAATTTACAAAACTACAGAATGATACTGTTACGTGTTGAAGTAACCGTTAGGCTTGTCGCAGCCGCTTCCGAATTACCTGAAAGGGTACTGAGCCAGCTCGGGGAACTTCCCAGCCCGTCCGAGGAAGTGCCACGACCCTTCCTCTATTGCTCCCTTCATCTAGTTCCTACATGCGATTTCTGGAAGATACGACAGGAAAGTTCGATCTCAAGCCGAACTTTTAATGTTCTAGTGGCCCAACATCCAGATATAAAGACAAGGCCCCTACGAGCGAACTGGTGTTCTGGTACCGGAGAGACCAGTGAGTAGGTGGAGACGACAGAACGGAAGACTGTACTGTGTGATCGTGTATTTCTGTCAACGGAGGCTCAGCGAGGGAAGCAGCTATCGCGAGTATGAAGGTAAATTGACAGATGTTAATGTTCGCTGGTGTGAGTATCGTCCTGCTGTTGAATTCTGTTGAGCTGTTTAGTTGTTCACTGCACGTGACTCTATGAATTACTGGACTGTCTGTGGATTCGAACCAACGAACAGTCATCGTGTGTTGTATAGCCAGTGGCACTGTGTTCAAATCCAGCGGTCTACACACAGCTGCTGTATGAGTTGATTGGACTTGGAGAAGTGAAAGTAAGAATTAGCCGTCCGTAGGTAACAACGAGCCGGACCACTTGCGGTGCCATGAGGAAGAGGGACTTGTGAATAGACTTGAATTAGTGAGTGTTGCCATTCTTAACTGGTTAAAATTGTGTGCGTTTAAATATATGTGTGCATTTATTAGGTCATATTAAAATAAATTAGAGTAATGGAACAAACGGAGAATTATTCATAACAGTACTAACAACACATTAAGCACTGGTTATCATTACGATTTAACCTATAATATGAGTTTTAAAACTGTCTTCAAACGGATGCTCCCATTTAATGCGGCCATCAACTAATAGGGATGATCTAAAGAATTGACAGAACCCGGGGCTCAAACCAGAATACGGTCCATTATAGAGGAAAATGATTCACTCAGTTCTACTTGACGGTCCGTACGCCAGAGAGTCTCAATTAAATTTGTCGTGTACTTTTCTGCTAGACATGATTATAGTGAATCAGTAGAAATACAGGGTGGTTGCAAACATAGTGAACGGTGTATATGAGTGTTAGAAGGCTGGATATACTGGTAATTAATTTTAAAGAAATAATTCGATATCCCGATTCATTTTCATTTTATCTATTGCTGAAGTTAGCCAAGGAGATCACTTCGCGGGCGAATTCAAATGGGCTTTGAGGGGCGGTGTTGCTAAATATAAACGTTACTTGAGAACATCAGTCGAAGAAAATCAACTTTGCCATGTGAGAGATTTGAACACGGACCTCCGAGTTGACAGGATCACTCCATAGCAAGTACGCTGTAGTGACACCGGCTGAAACCCATGGCGTGTGTGTTTATGTTTAATGCTGATTTCTTGGTATGGTTCTCAAGCGGCCTTAAGATACGTATATTTAGCAACACTGCATCGCAAAGGACATTTGGATTCACCCGCGAATTGATCTGACTGGCTAACTCCAGCAATAGATAAAATGACAATGGTGTGAGTTACGAATTCTTTTTTTTTTTTTTAAGTTATGTATCGGTATGTTCAAACCCCTTACTCCCACATACCAGGTTCACATTGTTTTCGACCAGCCTGTATATTCCAATTCCGAAATCTGAAATTAGCGCATAATATACTTATTTCTATTTCCGTTCCTCGGATGTACAGATTGACTCAACAAGAACGTGCACCTGCTAAAGAAATCGATTGTGGTTTCCAGTTTTATTGAGGGCTCGCGACTCTATGCCTCTTCAACCTCGCTACGTCCAGCAGAACTTATCGAACAGTTTAAATGTTTCAAGGCTGCGATATTTGCACAACAGTACAACAAAAAGTATCATATTCAGCGCGAATTAATACTGCACAACTTTTATGGCTTCATGCTACGTTTCTAGGATGTCACCATTACAATAAACGTCTCCTAATAGCGGAATATACCAGGCTGAATTCACAGTACTTGAAAAGAATTTTGCATATTCTGGTTTAATGCACTTTTCATTTATCTGTGTGTATGCACGTATATTACACACCACTAATGGTATATAAAAATGAAACACAGAATCAGTCAGAAACGCAATGGCACCAAGTTGGTAATATGGGAATTTGAACACAAAATTACCGTCCACAGTTTTGCAGATCAGTACTGTTTACAGCCACCTCTAGCTCTAAGGCATGCTTGAACAAGAGCACCATAGAACCCAACTTGTTTTGTGGCAGATTATCCCACTCTTGTCCGGCTCCATGGCCAAATGCTTAGCGTGCTAGTCTTTGGTTCAGAAGGTCCCGGTTCAATTTCCGGCTCAGTCGAGGATTTTAACCTTCATTGGTTAATTCTGATGGCTCGGGGGATGAGTGTGTATGTGTCGTCTTCACCATTAGAATTCATCACAAGTAGGGCACCATCCTCACAGACGCGCAGATCGCCTGTAGGGCGTCAACTCGGAAGACCTGCACCAGGCATCTTCGGAGGCCACACGCCATTATATCCCACTCTTGGATAGCAGCTTCAATCACTTGCTAAATATTAGTACGAGGATTAGCATGGTAGGTAAATTTTCTCTTCAGTTCATGCCATGCATGTTCAATACAGCTCATGTCCACGTTATTTCCTACATTCCATGCGTCTTAAGTAAATGATACACCCCTCGGGCACAATAGGCATGAGTGTTATCACTAGAGTCCGGATTATTAGGTGCTGATAGATTAGAATGCAAACTTACTAAGCCAGTAACAAGTATACCCTACACTGTACAGCGGTTATGCTATGAGATTTGCATAGATATTAGGGGTACAGCATATATAACTCCTTTAATTTGTGCTACTCTTCCTACATTGTTGTACAACGGGTTGCATGACACTACCTACAAACCAAATTACTTTACATTCTAACCTATTACCACCTACAAATCCGAGGTATAGTTATCACCCACTAGTGCAAAGCCCTCACTTAAGTGGCACTAAGTCCTGAAACTACAGACTGGAGGTTGTTGTCCCTGTAGGCTATACCAGACCAGTCATTTTAACCTGGATAGGAAATAGAGTTGTACGTCGTCCGACCATCATTCCACCCGAAAGCATGACGGAAATCCCTTGCTGCTGATGGCACACCAAGATGAAGGGCTCACCGGATCACTTCCAGACACTAATGCTCCTGCTGTATGTGTGCAAACATATAGTGATCACATCAGAAAAGACCGTTTGCTTCCACTATTCCTGATATCATTGGCCATGGGTTGTTGCTGCCCTATGATGTGTTTTAAGATGAGGTTTCGCCATGGGCCGCCTTTCATTCCATTTCGCAGTGGCTGATCTGACACATCATTCCGGTGGCCCTCCGAAGATCCTAGCGAAACAAGATGCAGTAAGCCTACTGCAACAAGTACCGGTCCTCCCTACGGGTTGTTTTGCGTGGGCGTTCCATCCATTGTTAATCAACAAAAATAACAACAGTTTGTTTCTCCTTGAACTATTCCCTAACTCTAGAGATATCAGTCAGTCTCATTTCAATTCGAGCAGTGACATCCGTTTGTCACCACCTATCTGGCAGCAATGTCACAATTCGAGTGCCATCAGTAACAGAAATAGGTACGGTTGCCATGTTTGCCTCAGTCCTACACGTGCAGTCTATACACCATTGAACTTCCACGTGATGTTGTTAAAACCGACCTACACGACGGCAGCCTTCTGTTGGACAAATATCAAACTTCGTCCTGACTCATACCTAACAACTACGAACTTCTGCTGCTGAGCAACATCCAATATACGCTCCATGTTCGAAAGAATATATTTTGGAATATTGATTTCCTTCCAATAAATTAATCGTAATTCGAAACAAGTCCCCAGCTTAATTGGCCTGATTTAAGTTATGTTGGTATGTAAAGTTTTATACTTTAATTGGTTTCGATATTTCTTTATACATATTCACAAGGAAGAGGGAGCGTATTGTATTACGAACGATCTGCAGCCTGGACCGTTACGTCACTCAACCTGGCAAATAAATAAATAAATAAATAAATAAATAAATAAATAAATAAATAAATAAATAAATAAATAAATAAATAAATAAAATAAATAAATAAATAAATAAATAAATAAATAAATAAATAAATAAATAAATAAAATCCACCTGATAGCCACCTCTATTATAGCATCGAAATGATAGGCCTGTAAATCAGTTCATATGAACAAAATTTCTGCTGGGCTGAAAGGGTTCAGACGCTCCCTTCTGACCCCACATTGGCAAGTTTGATCCTATCTCAGTCCGGTAGTAATTGAAGGTGTTCAAATACGTCAACCTCGTGCCAGTAGATATACTGGAACGTTAAAGAACTCCTGAGGGACAAAATTCTGACACCTCGGCGTCTCAGAAAACCGTCAAAATGTAGTTTGTGGGACGTAAAAATATATCTTTCACCTGTTGTTTGAGTATAAGCGAGGGTTGAGTTAGAACTCAAAATTAAAATTGTCAACTATCAGGCAGATTTTCCTTTTCAGATTTTATTGAAAAAATATTCAGTGTATAGTTTTTTAGGTCAGGAAATAGAAACGGTGTCTAACAATCACCAACGATTTATTTTAACACAGAGTGCGCTTTGGTCTGGATGATGGCGTCCGTGATATATTTATTCCTAGGAAGTTCAGCGCCTCCTTTGAAATTGTCCCTCTAGCGTCAATCATTAGCGTAATAACTTCCCACTTTTTAATCTCATACCTTTTTCCGAGGTACTCGGTGCATGTTTCATACATGGTCTCTTTCTTTCCTCACACACTAATCGCGGCTACTGTAACATTTCAAACTCTTTTAGTGAAATTGAATCAGCAAGGTGTTCCGTTGTTTGTAATTAATGCTTTCGCAGAACATATAGTAAATTATTTAAATCCACCACGTCTTAATTTTTCCGTATAATTTTTCCTAAAGAAAATGAAAAAGAAAATATGGCCAAGAGAGCAGTTTATGTTAACTTCTACACCCACTTAGCCACAGCATATGCGTATACTTAGAAATATAAAGTGGAAGTTCTACTGTTCTGCCACCTGTTTTACGAAAGTGAATGGAAACAGGCAACAATGTTGTGGACCACACTTTAGAACTTACAACCTTTTTCTAGGTGGCTTAACAAACTAAAAAGTTTATTTTCATTAATTATTCAGTGATACTTTAAAGTAGACCAACTTACGTTATAGAACAGTTTTACCGTATTATCCCGCACGAAGTACATGCAGTATATGAGTTGTGCCATATCCTGGCCATTTCTGCCTTTATCTGGTTCGGTTTACGGGCGAACTACTTGTGTGCTCATTGATTTCGGTATCATGGTCGGCCCTTTGAAATTTATTGTACACGCAAACTTAGCCCAAGGAGATCACAGATGTCACCTTTGTCGTTCTGTGACTTTACGGCATTTGTTTCCGATCTTGTCTACCTAGTTTTTTCTCCATGGCTCTTTTTCAAAGTCTTCATTCTCAGTGAAGGGTTATGGGATGGCAGACGATACAATGTTCGCAAACTCTTGTTTTTACAAGCGTTATTTTAAACGCTTTAATAATATGCCTGTTGTTTCAGTGGTTTCCCGCGTGCCTTTGCACATATATGTATGTCCTGATTAAGGTAATGTAACTACCTTTTATTTTTATTTTTTGTAGTTGGTCCCGTGTATCATTACATGTAACTAATCTCATGATTAGACCCGTATTGAACTATGCTATGATATACTAACAATTTGTTGGTTGTTTTGATCCACCTTTTCAATACAAATTAGTTTGTGTTGTTGGGTCGTAATGTTACAACACTAATTTACCGGGACATGCTTCGCTTTATTCACAAGCATCATCAGCCTATACAATTGTCTCAAGGTTTGTCATATTTGGATTGTTGTTACAAATTTCATTACATTACATTATATTACAGCTCTTTCATACGTACAACACAAGGAGTAGAACCACAACAGACAATAGTAACAGTAACGCAATAAGGTCCACAAGATTCTGTAGCAGCAGACAAAGGGATGCTTCTTCCATTCTATATCTCGAAAGAAACAAAATCAGATACTCAAAATTTGGATTGAAGCCCCTTTTAACCATAACTTACTAAAACAATCAACTTCCAACGGAGAGTCTGGTCGCTACAAACAAGAATTAAATAAGTCAATACTTCCTCTGATCAAATTGCCAAACTGCAGCAGCAAGCCTCATCAAATCTTGAAGCCATTCTCCAACGAACCCAAGACTTCCATTCTAGATTATCATCATGACTCTAATCACGCATGATGCAAAATTACAGTCTTTTTAAATAACATTATTTAGAGAGCACAATTATTAACTAAAATTCTGAATACTGAAATGTTACTGTATTCTAGAAACCAACGCACTTTTGAAATTATGGCTCCTATATATTAACATCCAATATTTATATTTATGGCTCAAATTTTAATGCCAAATTATAGTTGAATCAATTTTATTTTAACATTGCAAACAATTTTAGCCAAATTTTCAAATTGTAAAACCTGTGTTTTGGACGTCAATGTGTTTTAGAATTAAGAGTTATTCCAGTTTAATATTGCAAATCATATTGTCATAATTTTTAATGTGTATATTTTTCCTATGTTTTAAATATTGTTATCACTGAAATTAGATTTACATTCAATGTAATGAAATTTGTAACAACAATCCAAATATGACAAACCTTGAGACAATTGTATAGGCTGATGATGCTTGTGAATAAAGCGAAACATGTCCCGGTAAATTAGTGTTGTAACATTACGACCTAACAACACAAACTAATTTGTATTGAAAAGGTGGATCAAAACAACCAACAAATTGTTAGTATACCCGTGTATCATGTCAATTATATCGCCACGTGGCGTTGTGGTTGGCCACTATTCCTTGCTCTCCGTGGATATTTACTTATTTGGTAGCCCGTTTTGCTCTTTCTGTTGTTACCCATATAACTTTATTTATATCAGATATGTTTTTCTTTGTGTCACAATTCGGTACATTGATTTGCGTCTTACAACAAAGTCGATGGGTCACGATACTCAGTCATGAGTGTAACGACTGGAGGGAGTGATAATTGGGTGCCTGTGTTGCGTGAATGAGCTCTGTTGTACCTTGGACATGTTTTACGTCGATTTTATTCTACTGTTCATGCGTGGAATTCTCTGAATTTTTGTTATTCATGTACCAAATTACTCTCAGATGTCGTCACTATTTTGTCATGTATCGGAAGGGCCTATACATGGATGGTTTGTGCTGTTTTGGCATTTGAATTGCATACGAGAGCCGTATTGATTATGAGCACTGGACCTCCGATCTTGTGTGGGTTTGGCCTTGAATATCCACGTGAGACGTTATTTATGAACCGTGATTCTACATTTGGGTTCTACTAACCATTGTTGTATTTAATGCGTTCTTTCCTGGAGCCCTTTAACCTTTGTGCGAGTGTTCGAATGTGAGGTGTGTAGGACGCATATCATATTGCCTAGTTGTGTCGTTTACTCTCATTTTTGCTTTTGGGGCCCTGGCATTTTTGTGTGTGTATGTATTTCCTTAGTTACGCTTTGTTTATCTCTGATTCCTGGCGCTATGCTTGCGCGCGCCTTCTCTTCCCTTTATGTTTGATTCGGCCATATTTGATCTTTCTTCTTTTTGTGTTCCTTGAAAACCATTGTTGAGTGGCATCCCATTGAATGACCGTATATCGCGATCGTTAGAGACTCATCCTATTGATATGGAGATAAGTAATAATTTATTACTTTGGGCTGAGTTATGCGTCTCACATACATTGTATTTTATTCCCAGCTAACAATTTCTTTTATTATTTCCTAATTAATTGTATTATATGTGTGATTGAACCTGTTGGCTGATTCAGGTTATGAGGAGGCGCGATGCTCTGAGGATAGTGAATACTCTTTGAGCTCAAGTATTGTTTCCATCTGAGTCTGTTTTCCATTATATTTTTGTTATTTTATCTCCCTGATCTTCTCGTGGCCATCTATTATTTTGAATTTATTATTTTTCAGTAAACCCTTTTGTTCTTTTAATCGGCGTTGTTATTGTGGCAATAGGAGGGATAACCGTTTAAATTTTACCATTTTAATTGAATAGGCTCGAGTTCAGTTCATGACTTCGTCTCTAGTCATTTTCGACCGGGTCCACGTGAACATCATAGGTAAGTATGTATGTATCGCCCCGTTACATCTTGTTGATTTGAGCATCGAATGATTTTTTTTTTTGCTACGGGCTTTACGTCGCACCAACACAGATAGGTCTTATGGCGACGATGGGATAGGAAAGGCCTAGGAGTTGGAAGGAAGCGGCCGTGGCCTTAATTAAGGTACAGCCCCAGCATTTGCCTGGTGTGAAAATGGGAAACCACGGAAAACCATCTTCAGGGCTGCCGATAGTGGGATTCGAACCTACTATCTCCCGGATGCAAGCTCACAGCCGCGCGCCTCTACACGCACGGCCAACTCGCCCGGTGAATGATTTTTTATTGCTTTCATTTTTTGTTATCTTTCTGCCTGTGTATGTGTTGTATTTATTCCTCGGTTCTCATCGTGCCCAGATCTACCGTGGGGCATGCAAGAAGAATAGCACGGGGGTGGTCTAACACAATAACATATAGTATTCATAGTTGGAAACTACAGGTTCCCATGGTGAAAGGAGGCAGAGTATTCTTCGACGCACACTCCCTTATAATTTAGACACGAAGAAAAAGACCCAATGGCCAGTACAAAAGTAGCACTTATAAAAAATTACACAATCAGTTTAATGGAAATGCCGGAAATGTTCAAATAACTACTTTCTTCTTTTATTATTATTATTATTATTATTATTATTATTATTATTATTATTATTATTATTATTATTATTATTATTATTATTATTATTATTGGTATTGTTATTACAGGGATTCATCGTGGACCGCAGGGGTGAGAAAGCGCCTGGGGTCAATGCCTTTACAGAGGACCACTTAGAGTAAAAAATTAATGTAACAAAAATTGGAAATGTTATTTCTTTCCTTCCTTAAAATGATTTAACAAGAAGCAGAAAATAACATAGGAGTTGAAAATTACTTGATAATAGTTACATGTAACTAAGAGCTCGTCAGCTACAACAATACAGCGGACTTAGAATTCCTTAATCAGGTACAAGCTTAATGGGAACAAATTCTCTGATATTAAACTACATATCGAAGAGCATAATTGCTCCTAACAGGAACAACATTATAGAGTCTGATCTCAAATTACATATAGGTTAGCCTAAATAAAGCGATATGTCGTTTGCTACCTTCTAAATTACACTGGTAACAAATTTTGTGACACCAATGCCCTTTATAAAGCAGTTTGCCGCATGACAGGCTTAACATTTACAAACATTTCACGAACAGTTGGAGTACTGTTCCCCAAGGGAAACTAAATGTAGACACGGCTACCGCAAAACCATAATACATATACATGGTCATATTACCCATCCTACTAGGCCTTAAGAAGGTAAGGGGGAAAAGGTTTATAAATACAGGCCGCTAACAAGAAGCAAGGACGTGAAATACAAGCACTCCTTAAGAGAATATTCTGATAAGGACAAGAACATTTTTTGGGCTTAAGGCTAAATGGCACACAGGCTAATCCGTTGCTAGAAAGGGTGGCTAAAAGGGGAACGTTTAGAGGCCGAGACTAATCTCAAAATTTAGAGCTTGAAAAGCTTTAGTCATTCAGGTCAAAAGTAGAATGGAAGAGTTTCGAGGGTAACCACTCGTGCTCCCTAACGTTAAATATTTTCTCAGTAGGGAATATAAATTGAGTCGGAAGACTGCGCAGAAAGTCCTATATTACAGCAAAAAATAAAAAGCTAATATATTATATTTTAAGGAAAACCGCTGAAATCTTCCCCTCAGGAATCACGCCGGCACAATCACATATTTAGTTTGATTCTGCCATTACCTGTTAGCACTGAATCTTCTTCAAGCCGGCCACCCCACGCCTCCTGCCCCCTCTAGCCTCCGTCAAGTCGTGCACACTATCACCGGAGCAAATCAGACAAGACGCTCCTAATGCGCTCGGCTTAAATAGATCCCCAGGGGAAAGTTCTAGATTATATTGGAATCCAGAGCACTGATAGGCTAAATTTTCATTCACTAACCTGAGTTCTGATTGGTTAGAAAACGTGATAGGCAGATTATATAAGAGGAGGAACCAGGTGTAGGGTTGACAACTCCGGCACATAAGGAAGACAATAACAAGTAAAAAGGCTTATTAACTATAAGAAATCAAATTTCTCGGTAGATTAACTGGAACTTAGCTCACCAGAGATCGCTAGAAAATAGATGCCAAAGCCATCTAACCATCGGAGACGGAATTTTTACGAAGTCTTAAGAGTTCTTAATCACTGTCAGAGATGGCCATAGTGGAAAAAGCGCACAATTTAAATGGCCGGGGAAGGTGTACACCTGGTACAATTATTATTATTATTATTATTATTATTATTATTATTATTATTATTATTATTATTATTATTATTATTATTATTATTATTATTATTATTATTATTATCTAGTTCACCCACGTACCGTAATGGTTAGCACTATTAACTGCCGTCCTCAGAAGCCTGGATTCGAGTCCCGGTACTGCCAGGGATTTAAGAATGGCAGAAGGGCTGGTTAAAAATGGTACATGCAGCTCACCTCCATTGGGGGTGTTCCTGAATAGAGCTGCACCTCCTCGGTGTGAGGACAAGAGATTATAGTCCACCTCCATGGCTAAATGGTTAGCCCAGGTTCGATTACAGGCAGGGCCGCGGATTTTAACCTTCATTGGTTAATTCCGATGGCTCGGGGGTTGGGTGTGTGTTGTCGTCTTCATCATCAGGTAGGGTCTCATCTTCACAGACGCGCAGGTCGCCTATACGGTGTCAACACCTGCACCAGGCCTGTTCGGAGGCCACATCCCATCACCAGATGCATGCCTGGCTCTTTGGCTGAATGGTCAGCGTACTGTCCCCGGTTCGATTCCCGTCTGAGTCCAGGGTTTTAACTGCGTATGGTCAATATCTCTGGCTCGGGAACTAAGTGTTTGTGTCCGTCTTAACACACTTATCTTCATCCACACACAAAACACCACAGTATCACACACCACAGAAACACGCAATAGTAAATACATCCGTCCACATAGGGTTGGTGTTATGAAGGGCATCCAGCTGTAAAACTGGGCCAATTTCATATCAAGTACCAACCTCTACTAATTGGGAAAAGGACAATAAGAATAAGAAGATCAAGAAGTAGATTGTTTCTGTACGCATTTTGTTATACGAAATTGTTAGCCCTCAGAACTCCATTTGAGTACAGGTTGTTGAACAGTAGACAGAACCCATCTAAGTCCCTATGCATTCAAGCGGATATCATGAATTAATCAGGCGTACGGTCACTATTGTTCTGTTGCGATGAGGTAACACGTGAGCCAGACCAGAACAGTCTCAGTCCGATGACTAATCGGCTTGTCTCCTGCGCTCAGTGTGTGCTGTGCACGTGTGGTGATCAGGTGACAGACAGAGCTCCACCCCATTGTCCTAGTCTCCAAGTCCCCGACACTGTTTTATATTTAGACTTCGTACACCACGGTCTTGAGTTCCATGATACCTCCTGCGTTACAATGCTAAGGTCAACTTAGGACATGATGAGAACGTGGCAGCTTTGATCGTGGCTCAGTCCGATGGTATTTGAAGGTGCTCAAATTCGTCAGCCTCGTGTCGGTAGATTTACTCACACGTAACCGAACTCCTGCGAGACTAAATTCCGGCACGTCGGCTTCTCCGAAAACCATAAAAGTTGTTAGTGGGCGTAAAGTCAATAACATTATAATTTGTTTTGAGAACTCTTGTCCAACACCCACCGAGCAAGTTGTCCGTGCGCTTAGCGTCGTGCAGCTGTGAGCTTGCATTCGAGTTCGAACACCACTGAAGCCAGCCCAGAAGATGGTGTTCCGTAGTTTCGCATTTTCACACCAGGCAAATAGGTACTGGCCACGGGCGCTTCCTTCCCACTCCTAGCTCTTTCCTATCCCATCGTCGCCGTAAGACCTATCTGTGTCGGTGCGACGTAAAGGATCACGGTATGTCCTACCTGTCGTAAGAGAAGTCTAAAAGGGGACCCAGGGGTTCTTAACTGGGAGCGTGTGTTGGCGACCATGGGGCCCTTAGCTGAGTCCTGGCATTGCATTCACTTGTGCCAGGCACGTCACTTTAATCTATCTTATCTGACCTCCCTTGATCAGCTCTTGTTCCTTTTCGAACCTGACGGTAGTAGAGTATTTGAGGCGTAGGGAGTCTTTCATTTTCACTCCTCCTTGGCCCTTGTCTTTCTTTGTCGATACGTTCATTTTTCGAACCCTTCCATGGTGGTGGTAGTGTATCAATCTGCCATCGCATTGAATCCCGGAAGCCCTAATGTTTCCATGGAGTGCTGTGTATGGATGTCCGGCTTCATAGCTAAATGGTTAGCGTGCTGACGTTTGCTCACAGGGGTCGCGGGTTCGATTCCCGGCAGGGTCGGGAATTTAACCATAATTGGTTAATTTCACTGGCACCGGGACTAGGTGTATGTGTCGTCTTCATCATCATTTCATCATCACGAAGCGCAGGTCGCCTACAGGAGTCAAATAAAAAGACAGCACCTGGCGAGCCAATGCAGGGCATTTTGAACATTTCATGTAGGAAGGAGTTTCATGCGGTATGCTAATAGGCCTACGTCCTGTTCCTTAGATTAGCGTACTATGCTGAATTGTAGAAAATTAGTTTCTTATAACACGGAAATATAACGTTTCCTGATCCATGTCCACAGAACGCATTTCCCGGGTTCGATTCCCGGCCGGGTCGGTGATTTTAATCTCTTCTGGCTCGGGGATTGGGTGTTTGTGTCCGTCCCAACACTCTCCTCTTCATATTCACACAACACACTAGACTACCAACCGCCACAGAAAGACGCAATAGTGATCACATCCTTCCATATAGGGTTCGTGATAGGAAGACATCCGGCCGTAAAACAGGGCCTAATCCACATGTGCGACGCAGTTCGAACCCGCGACCCCACAGGTGTGGCAAAAGTGGTAGGAAAAGAGGAAGAAGCCCATATAACACATTCCCTCCTTCTACGTGTGAGGAATATGTCTTGAAAATTTGGCCGTATTGTTACAGTCCGTATCATGCTGGATGGACGTTGAGGGTGCCCCAGTTATGATTTAATCACGATGCCACTAGTTCCAAACAGTAAACCCTTCGCAGACAGGTTACAAGACACTTATAATACTTTACATTTAAACATGAGATACAAGTCTCATAACAAAGCATGGCGCAACAATCCCGAAAGGCCATGGCCTACCAAGCGACCAATGCTCAGCCCGAAAGTCTGCAGATTACAAGGTATCGTGTGGTCAGCACGGCGAATCTTTTCGGCCGTTATTCTTGGCTTTCTAGACTCTTGTCGCCATCTCAGCATCAGATAACTCCTCAATTGTAATCACGTAGGCTGAGTGGACCTCGAACCAGCCATCAGATCCAAGTAAAAATTTGTGATCTGGCGGAGAATCGGGTCTGGTTCCTCCGGGTAAGAGACAGCCACGCTACCACTACACAACAGGGCTACGGCTACAACGCTCAAATTCATCTTATTTCCATGTCCTGGGTTATATCACTTTCAAATCGGATCATTGGATCTATATCACTATTCTTCACGCTGCTGTTCTGATAGATCTATTGTAGAAAGTCCCCCACTCCTAAGGTTCCGCAGAACGGATGTAAGAATTTGTTTAGGGCCGATGACCTTCGATGTTGGGCCCCTTTAAACAACAATCAACATCATCACAATTTATTTATTTATTTATTTATTTATTTATTTATTTATTTATTTATTTATTTATTTATTTATTTATTTATTTATTTATTTATTTATTTATTTATTTATTTATTTATTTATTTATTTATTCTCCAGGGTTGGGTTTCCCTCGGACACAGCTATGGACCCACCTCTACTGCCTCAAGGACAGTGACTTGGAGCGTGAGACTTTGGGTCGGCGGATACAACTGGGAACGAGGATCACTACTCGCCCACGCGGCCTCACCTGCTATGCTGAACAGGGGCCTTGTGGGGGGACGGGAAGATCGGAAGGGATAGTCAAGGAAGAGGGAAGAAATCGGCCGCGGCTTTAAGTTAGGTAGCCTACCATCCCGGTATATACCTGGAGGAGGAGTGGGAAACCACGGAAAACCACTTCGAGGATGGCTGAGGTGGGAATTGAACCCCCGTATACTCAGTTGGCTTACGGAGGCTGAGTGGACTCCGTTCGAGACTTCATATCCCTTTTTAAATTTTATGGCAGGCCCACAAATCGAACCTGGGCCTCTGGGGGATTTTATACTCAAATATATTTTTGTTTGTTTGTTGTCCAGTCAATGTCCCGTTTCTTTACGGGGTGGGTTATGAGGTGAGATGAATCTGTCGTGGCAGATTTGTATGACCGGATACCGTTCCTTGCGCCAACCTCATCAGAGGAGTTACTGAGATCAAATGAATGATAATGATTTACAAAACAAGCTCAAAAATACGTCAGCATTAGGTACAACTGCCTCAACAAACATCGGATCATCTCAGAAATCACGTATCGGATGCGCGTCATGTATCGGATGATGAGGGACTTTATAGTAACCATATGGTCTTTTTGTTTAATCTTTTGTTATTCGTTTAACTCCGCACTAACAAAATATTAGATACAGGGTAGGGTAGGACTAGGAATGGAAAAATAGCTAACTCGTTGGGCCCTAGTGGTCTCCATGCCTGTATCTAGCGAAGGTACAACAATGAAACTTAAACAAGAATGAAAGAGTTGATGGATGCTAATGGACTTAGGGCCGTTTAAAGAAAGTCCATAATCTAAGCATAAAATCCAGTCCTATATCTAGATATAGTGTGACAATAGAAATTTGGAGCTACTAAAGTGCTGGAGAAATCGTTGATCGCCAGTATTTGATAAACTGTCCTTAGGATGAGAGCATCCCTTGCTACCACCATGTTGATGGAGACCTATTGGTGGAGTAACAGGACTTCGTATTATACTGTTCATTAGCGGCTATTGCATATACTCATTTGTTGATACAATGTTCATTGCGGATGTTGAGGTTTAGAGTTGTTGAAGGATAACAAAACTAGAAATTTGAAAGTAATAAAAGGAGTATGAAGGACAATTACCACGTTATCCCTAACTGGTAGGAGCAGACGTTACCACTGATTGTGAGCTCAGTGCGACGTGTAGTTGGCCTTTGTGGTGTAGTGCGTAGTGTGATTGGCTGTCACCCCTGGAGGCCCGGGTTCATTTACCGGCTCTGACACGAAATTTGAGAATTGGTACGTGCTCTGGAATCGGGATCCACTCAGCCTCGGAAAGTCAACTGACTAGAGGGAAGTTCGATTCTCACCTCAGCTATCCTCGAAGTAGTTTCCCTTGGTGTCCTACTTCCCCACCATGTAAATGCCGGCATGATACCTAACTTAAGGCCACGGCCGCTTCCTTCCCTCTTCCTTGTCTATCCCTTCCGATCATCCAATAGACCCTGTTCAGCATAGCAGGTAAGGCCACCTGTTCGAAGTACTGGTCCTCCTTCCCAGTTGTATGCAGCCGACCCAAAGTCTCACGCTCCAGGACACTGTCCTTGAGACGACAGAGGTGCGATCTCTCGTTGAGGGTAAACAGATTAAGAAGAAAGAAAGAAAGAAAGAAAGAAAGAAAGAAAGAAAGAAAGAAAGAAAGTGTGACGTGTATCTTACAGGACATTTTTTTCACATTGGTACGATGTTCGTCAGCCATATCGTGGATTCTTTTTATCTATTTCCAAATTATTTCTTCCAGATCGAGTTATCTAGGCCTACTTATTGTCATTCGTATTTTTAGCATGGTCACGTAAAATGTGCAGTTCATTAATGACCATTATATGATTTCTGTTCTTTGAACACATTTTGCTGCACATGTATCCAATCAAGGTATAACCATGAAACCTAAATATCATTCGTGCGAAATATGAAGTTTTTCAGATTGCACTCTCTTAAATGACTCACATTTAGGACCCTTTCACACTAGGCCCCACCGGGCGAGTTGGCCGTGCTGTTAGGGGCGCGCAGCTGTGAGCTTGCGTCCGGGAGATAGGGGGTTCGAATCCCACTCTCAGCAGACCTGAAGATGGTTTTCCGTGGTTTCTCCATTTTCACACCATGCAAATGCGGTTGTAGCCTACCTTAATTAAGTCCACGACCGCTTCCTCACAACTCCTAGACCTTTCCTATCCCGTCGTCGCCGTAAGACCTAACTGTGTCGGTGCGACGTAAAGCCGCTTACTTACTTACTTACTTACTTACTTACTTACTTACTTACTTACTTACTTACTCCATGGTTCTACGGTCCTTTAAGGACCTTGGCCCCCTTGACCACAGCTCTCCAGTTCGTCCCGGTCTTCAGCACGCCTACGCCACCTCCTGACTCCAACGGTCCTCAGATCAGTCTCCACATCCTCCAGCCATCTCATCCGGGACCGACTTCTCCTTCTCCTGCCCCCAGGGTGTCCTGTCAGTGCGCTCCTTGGAAGTCTTCTCTCCTCCATCCGTTGTACATGCCCCAGCCATCCAATTCGTCTCATTTTGACTGATGGCACCAAGTCCGGCTCCTTATACAATAATCTTATTTCTTCATTTGTTCTGATTCTCCATAAATCTCCCTCCTTCACCCGTCCAAATATCTTCCTCAGTACTTTCCTTTCCCACACATTTAATCTCCTCTCTGTGGCCTCAGTCAAAACCCATGCCTCACTCCCATACATAAGCACTGGTTTAATTATTGTTTTGTAGAGAGTCAGTTTTAATTTCCTGCTTAAGTTTTTACTTCTCAGAGGGGTATACAGTGTCCTGTAGGATCTGTTGGCAGCCTTAATTCGATTTACAATATCTGTCTCAACTTTATTTTCTGATGTTATTACCGAGCCAAGATATGTGAAGCTATCTACTGCTTCAAAGGTGTAACCATCCACTTGGAGTTTTTCAGTGTTCCTTCGATTTCTCTCCGTTACCACATGTTTAGATTTAGCCTCACTTATCTCCAAACCCAAGGACCCAGCCGCATCTTTCAACTCTCTCAAGGCGGTTGTAAGTGCCTCGTTACTTCTAGCAGATATCACCACATCATCTGCATAAGCCAAAATTTGGATCAGTCTATTGTAAATATTACCACCCGGATTAGTAGTTACTGATCTTACAGCTTTCTCCAACACTAGATTAAATAACACTGGTGATAAGGGGTCTCCCTGCCTTAGGCCTTCTTCGGTTCTGAAAGATCTTGACAGACTTCCCTGCACTTTTACCTGACTTCTGCTGTTCTCCAGAGTCATCTTAGTCAGTTTTATTAACTTCTGTGGTAATTTAAACTCCTTCATTGTTTCCCACAATGTAGATCTCTTAACTTTGTTATAGGCTTGTTTAAAATCTATAAAAAGATGTCCTAGTCGAACGTTGTATTCATATGTCTTTTCCAGAGTCATTCTCATGGTGAAAGTATGGTCCATCGTCGATCTTCTAGGTCTGAAACCAGCTTGGTACTCCCCTATAATTCTTTCTGCTCTACTACTAACTCTCTTTGTTATGGCTGTAGAGAGGATTTTGTATACTATACTCAGTAAGGATATACCTCGATAATTCTTGCATTGCATGCGTGACCGCTTCTTATGTATAGGACATATGTTTGTTAGTGTCTAGTCCTCCGGAGTTGTACCTGTTTCCCATACCTTTTTAATTATCTCATGTATTTTCTTCACCAACACTTCTCCTCCATGTTTTACCATTTCTGCCGTTATGAGGTCAATCCCTCGGGTTTTACTGTTCTTCAATTGTTTTATAATTTCTCTTATTTCTTCAATCGATGGTGATCCCATATCGTCTTTATCCTCATCTCCATGCTCCTCATTCCTCTCCTAACCCTCACACTCATCTCCATATTCACACTCCTCATCTTTCTCTGAAGTTTCCATACGGCCTGATCCTTCTCTTTCTTCATTTATTGGTCTGACAGAAAGTAATGTTTCAAAATGTTTTGCCCATTTTTCCAGAATTCGTTCTTTCCCAACAATTAGTCTATCAGTCTCATCCTTAAGCATATTCACTCTAGGTTGATATCCCTTCTTTACTTGTCCAACCCGATGGAAGAATTTTCTACCTTGTTTGTTTTCAAAATTCTTCTGCCTTTCATCCACTCTCTCCCTTTCTTCTATTATTTTCTTGTTCCTTATCAATGTCTTTGCTATTCTCTGTTTCTCTTTAAAGACTGCCATATTATTTTGAGTGGGTCTCTGTAGCATTCTTTGTCGGGCAAGATTTCTCTCTTCCAGAACATTATCCACTTCTTCGTCATACCATTTATTTCTACTCTGTTTCCTTCTCTCTCCAAGTACTTCCTGCGCCGTTGTATTTATTGCTAGCTTGGTTTCCTCCCACATTGTGTTGATGTCCACATCTCCGTTCCTGCCCAACTATAGCTTTCTTTGCAGCCGGTCCCTGTACTCTTCCTCCTTCTTCTCATCCCTTAACAGTTCTACATTATAGATCTTGCTCTACTCAGCTCTGTCCCTGGGGCTTATTGCTTCATATTCAATCACACTATGACTGACCGATTTCTTGACCATAAACCCTGTTCCTATTCTATTTTCTTCCTCCCCACTATTGAACAAAATATAGTGCTGTAGATCTGTCACCTCGATTGTCTTCCATCTTATCTCCTGTAATGCTGCCACATCTATCTGATATTTAAATAATTCCTCTTCCAATTTTCTACTAGCTCCGGCCTGAAAGATACTTCTCACATTCCATGTTTCAATATATCCGTATCGTTGCCATTTAGCGCGCTTTTGTCGTCGTAAGTTTCGGACCGTCCGGTTATCTTGATTTGGTTTCTGAACAATATGTAGTTTCGTGGTAGTGGAGTTGTTAGCCCACGTACCAACCCCTAACCTGGAGGACCAGGGTATCACTCTTAGTCTGGATCATCACCTTAGACCTGTCCGGCTTGGGTGGCCTTACCAGGAGCAGATGCTCCCGCCGGCATAGCTCTAAGGATCATTTGAACACCCAAGCCTCCAAAACACCCGGCAAAATGTATTTTGCCTTCATCAAGTTGGTGATACCATCGGGAGGGACGTAAAGCCGCTAGCAAAAAAAAAACAAAAAAAAAACACTAGGCTCCGGAGCCGAGTGTCTGTGTGACGCGGTGGGTGTCGGGGAGAGTAAGTCTAGGTATTCTAACGAGAACCTCCTCGACCCCTTTAGACTAGGCTGCCTGTGACTCTGGGCACGTGACCGAGAGGCAATATGCTCCGCCCACCTGCTCTTCTCCCCTTATGACTCGTCACAGTCTCGCATACTGAAATTAGTAGCGTCTGGGTGTTCATATTAGTCATTTGGTAAAACGTGCTCTTTACAATGACGAAAGTAATGCCTATTTTGGATGTTGAGACAATAACTGATGCTGTCAGAGACATTTATAAAATGTTGTGGGTATTTGAACAATTTCGAAAACATTTGCTTGAAGGCTTCTGTTTGACGATTTCGAACTACAAGGTGAACATACCGTATACTTACTTCCGTTTCTTTTCTTCTGCTTCGCAAGAAGTGTAGTAAGGACCAACATCGGGCCAACTTCCTCGGGTTTCTTCATTGTACTGGGAGGAAACGTAATGTTCTTTCAACCTCTCTTCCACGTTCGACAGTAATCAAACTTCAAATTCTATATTTTTCCAGAGGTAGAATTCTAAGAATTGCCATGTTTGGAAAATGAACAGAAGTTGCTAATTAAGGCTTGCGAAGGCTGAACGATCTCTGCGTACCTGTCTTTTCACACCGAAAGACGATCAACTCACCAAAAGACCCGGGTTTCCAGTCACACAGAGACTCGACTCCTCGAGCCTAGCTTTCGTTGTTTTCTTTTTTTTTCTTTCTTTTTTTTCCTTTTTGGTTTTGTTTTGCGTCGCACCAACACAGATAGGTCTTATGGAGACTATGGGATATGAAACGCTGGGAGTGGGAAGGAAGCTTTCATGGCCTTAATTAAGGTACAGCCTGGTGTAAATTCACGGAAAACCATCTTTAGGGCTACCTACAGTGGGGTTCAAACCCACTATCTTCCAAATACAAGCTCACAGCTTCGCGACCATAACCACACAGCCAACTCGCCTAGTGCGAATGGAATTCCGAGCGAGTTGGATACGTGGTACAGATCGTTTATTAGTAAGCATTTATTAGTACGCATTAGTAAGCATGTGGTTTACGGATCCTTGGCTGAATGGTCAATGTAGTCGCCTTGGATTCAGAGGGCCCCGGATTCGATTCCTGTCCGAGTCGGAGATTTTAACCTAAAATGGTAATTCTGTCTCGGGGGCTAGGTGTTTGTACTGTCTTTAATATCCATAAAACTCACACACCAACACAACACTGTCCTCCACTACAATGAAAGGCGGTTTACGATACATGGCAGATGCCACCCGCCCTTGTTGGAGGGTCTGCCTTGGAACGGCTGCACCAGGCAGTGAGGTAAAAACTTTTTTTTTCAATTTGCTTTACGTCGCACCGACACAGATAGGTCTTATGGCGACGATGGAAGAGGAAAGGCCTAGGAGTGGGAAGGACGCGGCCGTGTCTTTAATTAAGGCACAGCCCCAGCATTCGCCTGGTGTGAAAATGGGGAACCGCGGAAAACCATCTTCGGGGCTGCCGACAGTGGGATACCTGAAAGTGGAATCGAGTGTTTAACTCTGTATCCGGTGGCTCTTGTCCACTGAGAATTATTCAACTGTTATATATTTTCATTATAATCTGAGTGAGGTAAGATAAAGAATCATGAAACGCTGGAGCAACGTACAATGGCGATCCATTTATCGAGTTTCTCCCTCATTGGACGGACGAAGCAGCGCACGCCTTGCATTTTGCTCTCTCCTTAGTCTTTCCGTTTCATTGGAAAGAATATCCTCCCTTCCCTTTGTGTTTGGATTTGATTTGTGCCTGGTAACTAATGTGTCTTCCCGCGGGAGCGGTGTCTCCAGACGGAAGCTGTAATGCTTGGAGGGAATAAGGAATGTTCGCCAAGTCTGCATGTTTTATTCGGAACGACGTGATTCATAGAACTTCAGGAAACCTCGAAGAGGCTGGATACACTCGTATTATAGCACAGTGTAGGGAGGCATATCTACGAGTAGATACAATAAGAGAACTAAATACATATTTTCACACATTGCACTTTGCTAAAAGCTACAATTTTCATTCCATATCTTGAAATATTCTCAAAAACACTACAACAGCTGCTTAATACTGAACACGATTTGAAATGCCTACACCTAAACCTTTATTATATAATTATTATTTAATTGTAATTTTCATAATTATATTACGAAATGAATTACCCTTTTTATCGAACGGTTCAACAGATCTCACCGAAAATTACAGATTTTCACACTTTCATACATGTTAAAATAAAAGCATCTAAAAGTCATTATCCTGTACTTGTGTATTCGGTACCTCGTATATACATGCAGGAGATATCTAGCATCCAAACCTAAGCGCGGTCAATTGCTCCTTTTATCGGTTGCTTGCTAGCTAGTTTGACTGCTTGCTTGCTTGCTTGCTTGATTATCAACGTTATATTCAGATCTATGCATCTTGTTAAGGAGAAGTTAGAAGATAATATGGCTCCGCCTCTGTAGTGCAGTGGTTAATGTGCTAAGCTGCGGTCCCCCCCCCCCCCCCGCCGGAGACCCGGTTCGATTCCCGGCTCTGCCACGAAATTTGAAAAGTGGTACGAGGGCTGGAATTGGGTCCACTCAGCCTCGGGAGGTCAACTGAGTAGAGGGGTTCAATTCCCACCTCAGCCATCCTCTAAGTGGTTTTCCATGGTTCCCCCACTTCTCTTCCAGGCAAATGCTGGGATGGTACCTAACTTAAGGCCATGGTCGCTTCCTTCCCTATTCCTTGTCTATTATTTGTAGGATCTTCCCATCCTCCCCCCCCCCTTCACAAGGCCCCTGTTCGACACAGCAGGTGAGGCCACCTTGGTGAGGTACTGGTCCTCTTCCCCAGATATACACCCCCGACCCAAAGTCTCACGATCCAGAACACTGCCTTTGAGGCGGTAGAGGTGGAATTCCTCGATGAGAGAGGATAAACGGATTAAGAAAGAAAGAAAAAGAACATAATATATAATATTATTAAACATTTATATTATTTGTGTTACGGAGTTATCCGTGGTAGTTAGAGGTGAAAGAAGGTGCTGGCTGGAATAGGTCTCAACTTACGAAATTAAAGTTAATTTAAAACTTTAACAAAGGTTATATTTTCTTTTCAAAATCAACAGATAACAACAACAGAGTAACAGGTACCAAGTAGCAGAAAACAATTTAAGAAATTACAATTGTTACAAGATTTGGGCTTCGAGCCCCAAGATTAATTTATGAGCTCTCACCTCACCGCCACAATAGTTACAGGGCAGAAAACCCCTAAGTACAAGGAGCACTTGCTCCTAATTACAATGTTAAGATGAAAAGAGCAGACCCGCTCTCAATTTTACCAGCCTGTCAAGGGCTACAACAACCTTTATTCCTAACTGCCCTTAAGGCACACATACCGTGAAACAGGGGTATCTTGTACCCAACCTACAGGGCCTTCACATGAAGAAAACAAACACTGGGTTAATTAAATGGCCCAAAAAACAAATTGACTGGAGGCGTAGCTTGCACTCCTACATGAAACTTCATAAAACCTAGGTGGCACTCGGCCAGTTATACAGGTGCTAATCCCATACTAGGGAGGTGACTAGTTGGCAAATAAGTTTCAAGACTTTAAGAAGGAAGAGAAAAATGGTTACGAAAACATAGTCCCCTCAAATTCAAAATGAAGGGGAGTTCGAGAGGGTTAAGCACTCTCTATCCCAACTTGCGGCTAATTTACATGAATGCAGTAAGGTTTACATTAAAAAGGATTCGAACCTTCCCCCGCGGGTTAAAACTGCTGAGCTAGCACGACATAAAGATGTTAAGAGGCCATTATCTTGTAGATGAACCGCTGCTTGGAGAAAGAGGCGCTTCCCGCCCCCTGCTATATATGTTCACACACTGCGAAAGATGTTACTGAAGTGGCCCCGAGACCAAAAAATCAGCAGTTTTTATACCCTCGTGGAAAATTCGAGACCTTTCAAGAATGAAAAAGACACACCCCTTCAACTTTATTGGTAGACAAGGAATTACACATGGAAACCTGAGGAAGAAAGCTATGATTGGAGGAAAATTAATTACAGAAATTACCGATTGGTTAAATTCAAAACTGGCGGAAAGAGAAGGGTTATACTGCCAACCCAAAAAATGACTGAAAGAAATTTAACAAAGAACAAACTTATGAATACCAAATTTCTTCAAAAAAAAGTTCCTTCACTTCGCACTAGGGTGCACAATTATAGTTCTTAAGTAGTGTCATCTAGAAGAGAATGTTCACACTTCTTACTACAGAGCAAACAAATACAAATCGAAACAGACACAGTTCAGAACACTTCAAAATTCACAGTAGAGACATCTTCCGAGAAACTTTTGATTTAATACAGATTGTTAAAGTTCAGGCTTCCTCCTGTAGAGGGATTTCAACTGGCGCAATATTTGAATTCGCAGCGTGGAGGTGTACAGCCCGGTACAATTTGTTAATGAAGTATGATCAAATACAGTGGGAGCCCTGTTAAACGCGGTCCGATGCACCGCGGTTTCAGACTAAACGCGGAACAGAATATTTCTCCGAAAAAGTCATCAATAAAATTCTGACCACTCTTAGCGTAGTTATGAATTGCATCAAGGTATTCTACATTACAGTCTGTAACTCTTACCGAATCAACGCTAAACATAACTTCAGGGGGTGACTGGATGGGGTTTTAGAAAGTGCGTGCAAGTAATCATGCGGTCAGCAGCCCTCAAAATGTTTTTCCATGGTTACCCATTTTCACACCAGGCAATTGCTGGGACTGGGCTTAATTAAAGCCACGGACGCTTCCTTCCCACTCGTAGTCCTTTCCTATCCCATCGTCGGCACACGACCTTTCTGTGTCGGTGTGACGCATAGAAAATTTTAAAAAAATCTATTCAAAGAAATAATGCGACGTGAACAATTAAACAAGCTTTTTGTACACAGGGCAGAGTTAAGATGACCTTCCCCTAATCTTTCTCAACAACACAAATGTGTTTGCCCACACCCGCGCTTACAAAACAAGTGACCGTGTTGGCTTTTATCTTTTGTTAGGCAAACTCCTGGGTTCATCTTGCACTTGGTGTAGGTGCTGTGATGTCACAAGAAAGAAAAGCGTACTCTGTGAACGATAAATTGAACATAGTCGATCATGTGAAGAATGGAATGTATTTTAGATACAGTGTTTATCATAAAATTGTGTTCTCTTGTATCCTATTAGGGCCTATTGTTTTTACCCAATATTCTGTTGCTCTATAGGCAATTTCCCATTTACCGCGGTTTTCTTTCTAGTTGCTTTACGTCGCACCAACACAGATAGGTCTTATGGCGGCGATGGGACAGGAAAGGCCTAGGAATGGAAAGGAAGAGGCCGTGGCTTTAATTAAGGCGTGATAATGGGAAACCACGGAAAACCATTTTCAGGGCTGCCGACAGTGGGGGTTCGAACCCACTATCTCCCGGATGCGAGTTCACAGCTGCGCGCTCCTAACCGCACGGCCAACTTGCCCGGTTATTTACCGCGGTTAAGCTATAACGCAGAGTAATCATCTCTCCCGGCAACCACGTTAAATTGAGCTTCTACTGTATTTAGACTGAATCCTTCCAAAGGCGACATTTTTGTTCTAGTCTGTGTAATGTGTAAGAGACAAACTCAGATTCAAAAATCAGGTACGTTAATTGGATAGAATTATCAACAAGATAACAGATCAGGGATGAGCATTGTAGCTCTGAAGGTACACTATTTTACTTAAGAATATTTGCTCCACTCATATTCTAGGAGACTGCGCTCCGAAAGTTACTACACTCCAGCCTCTCAGAGGCACAAGCTTAGTACAAAATTATGCCAGATAAACTTCAAATACTATGTTTACAGTCACTTCTACTCAACAGTCATTTAGTCTATCAGTAATTACACATTAAACGGGGGGCAAAGAGTGCCCATATTAAATGGCCTTAATGCAAAAATAAAAGGTTTCAGACGATCGGCCATGAACAAAAGACTAAGCGGTGAACTATTGCACTCCCTTTTTCAGAAAAATATTTAAAATGGGGTTATGGCCCGAATTTGCAGAGGCTAAGCCTATACTACAAGGTAAGGTAAGGTAAGGGTTATTCTGCCCGAAGGCAGGTCCGAACCTCCGCAGAGGTGTTCCTGAGCCGGAGTTTACGTGCGGTAGGGTGGCCAGTTCCTTTCCGCTCCTCCACTCCCTTACCCCCCACCAACAGCGCGTGTCAACCCATCCGACTCCTGACCACGCCCAATGTTGCTTAACTTCAGAGATCTCACGTTATCCGGTGTTTCAACACGGCTACGGCCGTTGGCTCTATACTAAAAAAGGGGTGACTAAATTCAAAATACTAATGTGCTGAAGAAGAGTGAAGAATGTAGAGGTTTAGAAAATTTTAGTCACCCCATACCAAGTTCAATGGGAATTAAAAGAGGGTGAACACTCTTTATTCCTTAAATTTACATATTTCCCAGCAAGGATTAGAACAGAGTCCTCAGACTTGCCGGAAATTTGCATTTAAACAATGACTTTAGGATTTTGCATTAAGAAAAGGAGTTTGGAACTTCCCCTCAAATTATCTACGTGGAGCTATCATATGTCGAAAGGTGTATGCCATTAACTTGATTTGTTGGACCTTCCGAATGCCAGCCTGCTGCCCCTGCCTCCTAATTACTCCGTGCACGCACTACACTGGAGTTCCAGAAGTCTCTTGAGATCGGTAGAATGCCTATGCACACCCCCAAATTTAATTGACTAGAGAAATATACACAAATTTCCTGATTGGTTAACAACTAAGGAAGAAGGAAGCCGTAGGTGTATTGACAATATCAGTACATGAAAAAGTCTACAAAACTTAAGGTTTACAAACACCGCAACTTGAAAATTTCCTTAAAAATCTTTGTCTGTAATCCCGCCAGAGGGGGCACATAGGCCGATAGTATAGACATCTAATGGTTAATGGTCTATGTATCTTGAGTTACTTTAGTTCCGGATTCACCACAGAGATGGCCTTCTAGAAGGCGCGAAGTTCAACGGGACGGAAAAGATGTACCCCCAGTACAATAATAATAATAATAATAATAATAATAATAATAATAATAATAATAATAATAATCGTCGGATACAACATGAACGGTTTATATTTTCAAACTCACAATGCTTTGTGAATATGTTCATATGACTTAGTGCCCGACTCGTTGGCTGAATGGTCAGCGTACTGGCCTTCGGTTCGGAGGGTCCGGGGTTCGATTCCCGGCAGGGTCGGGGATTTTAACCTTCATTGGTTAATTCCAGTGGCCCGGGGGCTGGGTGTTTGTGCTGTTCCCAACATCCCTGCAACTCACACACCACACTTAACACTATCCTCCACCACAATAACACGCAGTTACTTACACATGGCAGATGCCACCCACCCTCATCGCAGGGTCTGCCTTATAAGGGCTGCACTCGGCTAGAAATAGCCACACGAAATTATATCTATATATAACTTAGTAGCCCAAACATGGCTTGAAACATACTGTACGTCCACACACATGACATGGAATGGCCGAGAGGAGGTGCGGTTGAGCATGATGGAGCTTCCGTGGTTGTCCTTTATCCTCTTCACGTTGTCGCCGTTCCTCCTCAAACACCGTAACTGATATGAAACAGTGTGGTGCCGAAGTGTACGTTTCTCAGAAAACGTGAGTGTTAATTCCAGCTCCTTTCATGGTATGCCTCAGCTGATGTTTGGAACACTTCAAAGGGGCTCCTTAAAGTCTTGTGCCAGAGCAGAGTTCATCGTACACATCTATCTATATTAATAAAACGAAGTGTCTGTCTATCTGTCCGTCCGTATGTTTAAGTGTGCGTGATGCCCAGCCAAATATACGGCACACAGAGATGTGGAATTTTGAACAAAGTTAGATGTAATGGGGCCCGAATGCACCTCGAAATCGGATTTTTCATTTCCGCTTTCGATGGTAAGTTATGAACGAAAAACCGTCGGAAAACGTGTGTTGGGTTATGAAAATCCAACGTGCTGTCACCAAGTTTAAATGCATACCTTCACTGTCGCTAGGAAAAGTACACGAGATAGGTAATGCAAGTCAAGGATCCTTTTTAAGTCTGTCGCGTAGGAAGCCATTTTCGGTCCCAGAAAAAAAAGGGGCACATTCAGTCCGTAATATACGGAAGCCTTTGTATGCATGTATGCGATGCACAGACAAATCAACAGCAGCAAAGATCTGAAAATTTTAACATTGTTCAATGAATACGTACACAGGTAAAGACCTGTTTTCATTAATTATTTATATTACTTTTAATCGTTTTTATTATTTACTCGATAGTAATTTCATTCACTAAAACGTTAGGGAATATGAGGATATCACTATATCAGCAATAAAACGTGCATCGTATTTTCTTTCAACTACCTCAATCTCATATTTTGTAATTAATTACAATTTTAACACAATGTGTACATTAGATTGGATTTAGTTTTCATCAGTTTTTTGTCAGCATGTTTAAGGTTTGAGTTATGTTTCCACATTTCGCGAAATGGTATTTAAGACATGGTTGGTTGCATAGTTTGCAAGCGCAGTTATCCTTGGTTTCGTGGTAAAAAATTTATTACGTTATTCAGAGGAAACATAAATTACATAAGATAGATAAACAAAGAATGGTAAACCGAGCGAGTTGGCCGTGTGGGTAGTGGGTTCGAACCCCACTTTACCTTAATTAAGGACACAGCACTTTCCTATCCCATCGTCGCCATAAGACCTGCCTGTGTCGGTGGGCCGTAAAGCCAATTTTGTTGTAAAGAAATAGTAATACATGTATCAGTCAAGATGCTATTTTAATTCCAGTGTCATAGGAAGCTATTTTCGGAATTACTTGTCCGTGTGTATGTTCAAAGTTCAGCCAAATCTACGGGACGCAGAGATATGAAATTTTTAACGTACACCACTGACTGACAGAGCAAATGCAACACCAAGAAGGAGTGGTTCGAAAGGGATGAAGTTGGGGAAAAAACAGAGACGGCACGGACGAATAATTGATGTTTATTTCAAACCGATATGCAGGTTACACAATGCGCACGGCATCGACTCAGTAGGATGTAGGACCAGCGCGAGCGGCGATGCACGAAGAAACACGTCGAGGTACAGAGTCAATAAGAGTGCGGATGGTGTCCTGAGGAATGGTTCTCCATTCTCTGTCAACCATTTGCCACAGTTGGTCGTCCGTACGAGGCTGGGGCAGAGTTTGCAAACGGCGTCCAATGAGATCCCACACGTGTTCGATTGGTGAGAGATCCGGAGAGTACGCTGGCCACGGAAGCATCTGTACACCTCGTAGAGCCTGTTGGGAGTTGCGAGCAGTGTGTGGGCGGGCATTATCCTGCTGAAACAGAGCATTGGGCAGCCCCTGAAGGTACGGGAGTGCCACCGGCCGCAGCACATGCTGCACGTAGCGGTGGGCATTTAACGTGCCTTGAATACGCATTAGAGGTGATGTGGAATCATACGCAATAGCGCCCCAAACCATGATGCCGCGTTGTCTAGCGGTAGGGCGCTCCACAGTTACTGCCGGATTTGACCTTTCTCCACGCCGACGCCACACTCGTCTGCGGTGACTATCACTGACAGAACAGAAGCGTGACTCATCGGAAAACACGACGTTCCACCATTCCCTCATCCAAGTCGCTCTAGCCCGGCACCATGCCAGGCGTGCACGTCTATGCTGTGGAGTCAATGGTAGTCTTCTGAGCGGACGTCGGGAGTGCAGGCCTCCTTCAACCAATCGACGGGAAATTGTTCTGGTCGATATTGGAACAGCCAGGGTGTCTTGCACATGCTGAAGAATGGCGGTTGACGTGGCGTGTGGGGCTGCCACCGCTTGGCGGCGGATGCGCCGATCCTCGCGTGCTGACGTCACTCGGGCTGCGCCTAGACCCCTCGCACGTGCCACATGTCCCTGCGCCAACCATCTTCGCCACAGGCGCTGCACCGTGGACACATCCCTATGGGTATCGGCTGCGATTTGACGAAGCGACCAACCTGCCCTTCTCAGCCCGATCACCATACCCCTCGTAAAGTCGTCTGTCTGCTGGAAATGCCTCCGTTGACGGCGGCCTGGCATTCTTAGCTATACACGTGTCCTGTGGCACACGACAACACGTTCTACAATGACTGTCGGCTGAGAAATCACGGTACGAAGTGGGCCATTCGCCAACGCCGTGTCCCATTTATCGTTCGCTACGTGCGCAGCACAGCGGCGCATTTCACATCATGAGCATACCTCAGTGACGTCAGTCTACCCTGCAATTGGCATAAAGTTCTGACCACTCCTTCTTGGTGTTGCATTTGCTCTGTCAGTCAGTGTACATGGACACGGCATTTTACCGATCAGTCATGGCTGTGTCAAACAGCAATTTTTGCTCCAAGAAATGGAGGTGTCAACGTCATCAGCAAGCAACTGTTACAAGAATGAAATGGCGTATGGCTTTTAGTGCCGGGAGTGTCCGAGGACATGTTCGGCTCGCCAGGTGCAGGTCTTTTGATTTGACGCCCGTAGGCGACCTACGCGTCGTGATGAGGATGAAATGATGATGAAGACGACACACACACCCAGCCCCAGTGCCAGGGAAATTAACCAATGATGGTTAAAATTCCCGACCCTGCCGGGAATCGAACCCGGGACCCTTGTAACCAAAGGCCAGTACGCTAACCATTTAGCCATGGAGCCGGACTGTTACAAGAATGACCCGGTGTTTTACAAATTTACAGGCGAGGCTGTCAACTACACGACAGAGCTTTTGAACAACTTGGAATCCAGTAACCTGGAGTACCCTGGAACATCTTCGAGCGGACTATTGTGACACCGATTGTCCTTCTCAGGTCCTTCCTTCTTCTATGGGATACGACTCTCAGTCAAGAAAAAAACTGATGCCGAATATTGCTAAAGCCACCATCATGATTGGACATACCGCGGGTGAAGTTCATTCCTCGGATTCAAATCTTCCCTCAGGATATTCCGTTTCACTTCATACGTCTGCAATTCCCTCTTTACTTGAGTTTCACTATGCCCATCAAGGATGCACTAGAGTTGTAGGACTCGATCTTCGGAAACGTTGCTTCTCCCATAGTAAACTGTACGTGGGTTGCTCAAGAGTCGAAAGGCAAACACACCATACATCTTAGCTCCAAACCGAAGGACACCTAATACAATTTACCCGGAAGCTCTGCAAGGAAAAAAAATGTTTGTTTTATAAATAATATTATATTTTATATTATTTAATATCATTTATACCATCCACCAACCTGATACCTTCAGCATTAAAAGTAACAACATAATTTAAAATAAAATATTGCATTACAAGCAATTCATGTAAAAACGATGAGCGTTAATAAATATATTTTCCTTTTCCTTTAAAATAAACGGTTTAGAAACATTAAACGCGGTTGAAATAATAAACGCGGGCGAAGCCGCTAGCACATGCTAATAATAATAATAATAATAATAATAATAATAATAATAATAATAATAATAATAATAATAATAATAATAATAACGTTTGTTTAGTCCTCAGCCCGAAGGCTGGTTGTATCCTCAACAGCTCCGCCATCAGCTGTCATAGATGGCCTAGGCATCACTGAAGAGGCGTACTAGGGAAATGAAGAGTGAGCTAGTTTCCCGTTGCTTTCCTCACCGAGCCAGAAGTTGCTATTACATTTCAGTCCGCCAACCCCACTGAAATGCATGCACCAACCGACCCTATGAGCAATATTTTCACACCATTCATAGCAGAGACTGGCCGCATAAGGAATGGCACTACTAGCATCACTCATACCTTAGTCACTTTCATTTTGTCAAAACCAAGGATAAAGCTGAGACAGATCAATGAAAGTAACAAGATTCTCTAGCTCGTACCAGAAGACATAGTGCACTATAAACACTAGGTCCCGCCAGCAAAGGAATAATAATAATAATAATAATAATAATAATAATAATAATAATAATAATAATAATAATAATAATAATAATAAATATTATTTCAGTAGTATAGATCCCTTTTGCGGCGCTCACAAGTAACCGATCGTGGTAAATGAGCACTAAAAGAGAGAATAGACATTATCAGTGACGAATTGCACTCTCATGTCATAAATATCGATAATTTCTTTAAAAAAAGATAAGTATAAAAAATTGTCCGAAGTGTGCAATTTGAAAATACTGGTTGCTGTAGGATAATACGCACCATCATTGCTATTCACTTCACATTTTGGCCGCTGGGACGCCTGTTTCATATCATTATATCATACTGCAATTATCAGTTAAGAAAAGAATGACAGTTAAACCAAAATATTACTTCGGGAACATTTGTCATTATAATAATCCACTTGCATTTGTTTCCGTTCAAGTGGATACCATAAATGTTAAAAAATCAATGATTACATTAAGTGGTAAGTAAGACTGTCTAATATTATACTGATTTGTGTATTCCTTAGTTCACCAGCAGTTCACCAGCGGGCTACTCAACCACATACTTTATGAACATGCGAGATTTCTCGCACAGGTCCCCTAGTAATAATAATAATAATAATAATAATAATAATAATAATAATAATAATAATAATAATAATAACAATGATAATAATAATAATAACGATAACGATAACGATAATAAACACAAGAATATTTAGTGCAGTGCGTGCACATTTAACATACACAAGCAGGTCTAGTCACCATTATGAGTTAAAATGTACAACTCTGCAGTTAAGAATTGGTAATTACGTTGAATTTCCCATTGAGAAAGAACTCACGACACTGCAGCAACATTTCATAGTGCTGAACTTGCAATTGAAGCTCTCCCCAGTTCATACCCTAATATATTTACGTTTGCTTTCCTGTTGAATTTGGATTATTTTTATTGAATAAGATGCTGGAACATTAATTTATTCAAAATTTCATAGTAATACCACTATTTTGTCCTTGTTCACTCGTAAAAATGCAAATCCTGCCCTTTTATTCTCACTGCTCCTTTCGTGACATTCTTGCGTGTAACTGACCACAATTACTAAACAATGCGGTGGTCTGGGTCATGAAACACGATCAGAAAATTTCGCCAGGAATGTCGTGATAACCTCTGTGGTGTAGTGGTTAGCGTGATTAGCTGCCACCCCCGGAGGTCCGGGTTCGATTCCCGGCTCTGCTACGAAATTTGGAAAGGGGTACGAGGGCTGGAACGGGGTCCACTCAGCCTCGGGAGGTCAACTGAGTAGAGGTGGGTTCGATTCCCACCTCAGCCATCCTGGAAGTGGTTTTCCGTGGTTTCCCACTTCTCCTCCAGGCGAATGCCGGGATGGTACCTAACTTAAGGCCACGGACGTTTCCTTCCCTTCCTACCTTCCCATCCCTCCACAAGACCCCTGTTCAGCGTAGCAGGTGAGGCCGCCTGGGCGAGGTACTGGTCATTCTCCCCAGTTGTATCCCCGACCAAGAGTCTGAATCTCCGGGACACTGCCCTTGAGGCAGTAGAGGTGGGATCCCTCGCTGAGTCCGAGGGAAAAGCCGAACCTGGAGGGTAAACAGATGATGATGATGATGATGTCGTGATAAGATCTACCGCAATAATACATGATTATATTTATATAAAATAGAACGTGAACTCCAGTGAATTGCGCACGGAGACGCCGAGGAGCCGGAACTTAGTCCCACAGGTTTTCTTTTACATGCCAGTAACTCTAGCAACAGTCCGGCCCCGCGGTGTAGGGGGCAACGCATCCGCCTGTCACCCGGCGGCCCCGGGTTCGATTCCCGGCCGGGTCAGGGGTTTTTAATTGTAAATGATTAATATCCCTGGGCTGGGGACTGGGTGTTTGTATCTCCCCTAACGTTCCTTTCGTCACACTCAACACTTTACACTTCCGCCATTTACAAAATACACGCAGGTTCCTCACATATGGTGCAAGTAGGGGCAATCTCTTTAGGTTGACGCCCCGAACAAACAGCAATTTTTAAAAGAAAAAATAGCTCTACCGATACGAGGCTGACGTATTTGAGCACCGGACTGAGCCTTTTCATGCTGGGGTCAGATGGCCAGCCCCAAAATCCTCTGAGTCACTCAGTCCGACGAGATTAATCACTACCGAGTGAGTTGGCCGTGCGGTTAGGGTCGCGTAACTGTGAGTTTGCATTCAAGAGATAGTAGGTTCAAATCCCACCGTTGACAGCCCTGAAGAATTTTTCCTTGGTTTCCCATTTCTGCACCAGGCAAATGCTGGGAATGTACCTTAGTTAAGACCACAGCTGCTGTCTTGCAAATCCTAGGCATTTCCCACTCTTCCGTCGCCGAAAATCTTTGATGTGTTAATACGACATTATATCACTAGCAAACTAGCAAGAAAAAAAGATTAATCACTGACAATCTTACCGACTCCCAGCTATTGGTTTCCATTTCTCATGCCTCCTTATCTGCGCAGAAATGCTGCTCTGATTCGAAAATACAAGACCATAGGAAACCCGGATCTCCCTATTCACGAGGACATAGCGCCTACGTGATGTCAATGGGAACCGGCTAAAGTCCAAATATCCACCAATCAGTTATACCCAGAGATTAACAGAGAACCATGTTGATGCAAATGCCCAGTGGAAAGAAGAATAGAGTTTGAACACCAGTCCTCAGCTTTAGTCTCATTTGAAGGCAAACATCCGTGCACTTGGTTTTAATCCACCAAGAAAAACTCGGACTGCTCTTAACACGATTCGGACGAATCATGGAATCTGCTTTGAATCTCTTTGTAACTGGAGGAAATTTTCGTCCCCTCAGCGTGAGTGTGGTTCTCCCCATACAGTCTATTCAGCATTTTATTTTACTGTATTTGATTTGATTTGATTTGATTTGATTTGATTTGATTTGATTTGATTTGATTTGATTTGATTTGATTTGATTTGATTTGATTTGATTTGATTTGATTTGATTTGATTTGATTTGATTTGATTTGATTTGATTTGATTTGATTTGATTTGATTTGATTTGATTTGATTTGATTTGATTTGATTTGATTTGATTTGATTTGATTTGATTTGATTTGATTTGATTTGATTTGATTTGATTTGATTTGATTTGATTTGATTTGATTTGATTTGATTTGATTTGATTTGATTTGATTTGATTTGATTTGATTTGATTTGATTTGATTTGATTTGATTTGATTTGATTTGATTTGATTTGATTTGATTTGATTTGATTTGATTTGATTTGATTTGATTTGATTTCTGTCGCACCGACATAGATAGGTCTTGCGGCGACGATGGGGTAGAGAGGAGCTAGGAGTGGTAAAGAATGGACTGTGGCCTTAATTAAGATACAGCCGTAGCATTTACCAGGTGTGAAAGTAGGAAACCACGGGAGACCATCTTCAGGGCTGCTGACACTGGGTTCGAACCCACTATCTCTTGAATTCAAGTTAATAGCTACGTGATCCAAACCGCGCAGCCACTTACTCGGTCGGCACATTGTGTCCGAATAAAAGACAAGGGTATATTAAGGAGACATTTACGATTTTCAGATGGCAACATCTGCAGCTCTAGAGTTGATCATCAGATTAAATCTTGTCATGTTCCAGTGTAAATAATTGTAAATATTTGTACATAATATTGTCATACGATAAATAAATAATTAAATCTCTCAATTTTCCAGTTAAAGACCGACAATATTTTGAAGTCCACACTGGATTCCTCGAGAAGTTTGTGACTTGCAAGGCAAACACACAATCGATGAAGAGCCATCCACTAATGGTCAAAAGTCGAGCCGATCCTAGACAAGCAAATATCTGGTCATTATCTCCGGCTGGCAGGCCCTACTGTTAAACACATAACCTCGGGTCGTTAACGAGGAAACCCTGAGACTACGTCAATTTAAACAAATGAATGAACACTTAATAGATGTTGTAGACCTTTAGATTATGCGTTATTGGTGCTGCCATACGGCGTCAAGGGCTGAACACAAAAGGTTTCGTAAATGAAACGACGGCTTACTTTGTAAATGTGGATGTATTGCAGAATGTTGGTACTCGGCCTAGCCGGGAAATCAAGCGAAGTCCTAACCCTCACGAACGCAGGAAAGCAGGCTATTTCGGCAACAACTTCCGAAATTATCACAGATGGATAGATAAAAGAGAAACGTAGATGCAGATGAAGAAGGGTTGGGAATCTATATAACTTAAACCCCGATACGGGAAGGGAAAAATAGGAATCATTAATATCTGATGATCTGCCAGGGCAAGATAGTAGAAAAAGAAGGAAAGTATTTTTGGACTTAAAATACCAGTATGTACGTCTGGTGTGTTTCTTTCTCAACAACTCCGAAGGAAATCCCTTCTCTAATCACTTAACACTTCTTGAGAATATCTCGGCACTCGGAAGGAGCAGAAAATCGTTCCATCAAATTTTGTGAGTGCGCCCTTGAACTTCTAACACTGGAAAATCATTACCGGCGAATATATGCAGTACTTATCGATTTTCCAATGCAGCAGCGTAATGAAGGGTGGAGCCATTGGTATACAGTAGCTAAAAACCGTGCGATAAGGTTACTTAGTTTACAAAACGTGTAAAGCGACTTTATGGAGCTCGCAAGCTGTGGCAGTGAGCTTGTACTCGAGTTACACGCCCTATCAGTAACTCAAGAGAACCAGGTTGAGTGACTGAAATGGCGGTCATCTAACCTCCAATTGGCGGGTTCAATCCCAGCTAAGACCAGAAGGCGTACAAATACGCCATACTCATTTAAGTTCGAAATATAAGTCCTTCGAGGAAAATTCACGCATCTTGGTGCCTATGAAAGCCGTATAGTTAGTGTGACGTAAACCAGTAGCATTCTTCTTCTTCTGCCGCTTTCTCCCAGATATGTGGAATCGGGAATGGAAACTGTGTCGAACATATTTATTTATTTATTTATTTATTTATTTATTTATTTATTTATTTATTTATTTATTTATTTATTTATTTATTTATTTATTTATTTATTTATTTATTTATTTATTTGGCCCTGTTTTACGACCAGATGCCCTTCCTGACGCCAATACTATGGAAGAAAATAATTTATTGCGTATCTCTGTGGTGGTTGGTAGTGTGGTGCGTTGTGTTGTGTGAATATGAAGAGGAGGGTGTTGGGACAAAAACGGAGAAGAATTAATCGCAAGCGACTGAAATTTCCGACCAGGTCTGGAATCGTACCCGGGACCCTGTGAACCAAAGGCCTCAACTCCGGCCATTCAGCCAAAGAGGTGGACGATTACTATGATTATTATTATTATTATTATTATTATTATTATTATTATTATTATTATTATTATTATTATTATTATTATTATTATTATTATTATTATTTAATTCGCTGGGGCCATCAAGGACCACGTTAAGTCTTGATGCATTTCACACTGAACTTGGCCTTCTTTAGAGCCCAAATTTCCCCCATTCTTTGTGAGTGGGCCTGCTTACGCTCCTCTGTCCAAAGGGCACCGTGTCTTCTCTTCGGTTGCTCGTCTCGGTTTAGCCCGTTCGTCAATATTTTCTTGCGGAAAGATCTCTGTTAAGGGCGTCTTCAGCTGAGATATGTAGCATTTGCAGGTCTTCTTTGGTATCTCTAAACCAGGGAATTGTGGTTTTGGGGTTTGCATCAAAAAGTGAAATATTTCTTTAGTTAACTTTCTTCCGTCCATTCTTTTCAGATGACCGTAAAATCGTGCCCGTCTTTTTATGATTGTGTCGGTAATTTTCTCTATTTTGCTGTAGACTTCCTTGTTGGATCTCTTTTGATGGATTCTATTTCTGTACTTTGATCCCAAGATTCCTCTCACAATTTTGCGTTCTCTTTTCTCCAGTTCTTCAAGGAGTCCTTTGTTGGCATTTAGAGACAGGGTTTCGGCTGCATATAGAACTACTGGCTTCAGAACTGTTTCATAGTGACGTATCTTGGTGTTTTGGGAAAGGCATTTTTTGTTGTAGATTGTGCGGGATGTTTGGTAGGCTATTTCCAGTTTGCATACTCGCTCCTGAAGTGCTTCTTTGTCCAGTCCATTTTTCATGATGATCTCACCCAGGTATTTGAATTTGTCTACTCGGGTGATGTCCCCGTATTTGCTTCTTTGTCCAGTCCATTTTTCATGATGATCTCACCCAGGTATTTGAATTTGTCTACTCGGGTGATGTCCCCGTATTTTGTATGGAGTTTTGGTGGAGCCTCTTTGATGTTAGTCATTACTTAACCAATTATGGTTAAAATACCCGACCCTGCCGGGAATCGAACCTGGGACCCTGTGATCAAAGGTCAACACGCTAACCACTTAGCCATGGAGCCGGGCATGTTGAAAGGACAAAAAGTATTTTAGTGCATTATCCTTTTAAAAAACGCACTTTGTTACTATGTACTTACTGGTAATTAATTACGAGTATTATGATTTGCCGCGACTTCTTCTCAGTTAGTGTCACCTGTTTCTCTCCAAGCGCCGGTCGCAATCCTGTCACATTCCTGTATAAGCGTCACCACAATCACATGAGTAATGAAACAGACTGCCCACACATTAAGTACATGGGGTTGATAACCGCGCATCCATTCACTTGGTGACACACTCTCACAACATAAGGAAAATGTCAAGAGTGTTAGCACGACCAGGGTAAAATAAGTGAAGGACTACTTACGATTATCCCAATCAAAAGGTCGTCGCACACTGTGGAAGCTCTGGACACAAGAGGTCTAGCGAATCATCTTAAAATAAGCTTACTTAATTAATTGGCTGAAATAATAACTCAAAATAAATTGATCAAACCAAATTTAATTAGGAAAATAATTTTTAAAAAAAAATTTCGACCTCAAACAAATAACAAATGAATTACCACCGCACAATGAACGTGCACACCATTCAGAAAAATTAATTAAGGATATTAATTGAAAATAAATTATTTTAACACTGACTCAAATTGCCAGGATGCAGTAAATGTTTTGAAAATAAGCAAACGTAGGCCAATAGAAGATTAAAAATCTTAAGACAACTATTTTGAAAGAAGCTTGAAAACTTTCCTAATGAAATTCTCGGTCACTCCAGGCCTGCATTTAAAATTAATCAAATCGAAGAAAAGGCATGACTTCATTTAATACCAAGAAATTATTCGAAACATGGGCATAAATCCAAAATAGGATTAATAACCCAAATACTCTCCAATGAACGGTAGCTTAAACCAAATGAATTAATCAAACTCAACGAAAAACATTCCACACGCACAAGGATCTACACCAAAAATCAGCTGAAATAATAAGTTACCAATAATACGACGATCCTCAAATGTCAATGTCAACACGGCATGGCCACGGTAAGTTTGCATTCTGTTACACAGATGTAACAGATGACGAGCACCGAAATCAAAACAAGCACTTGAAGTACCGAGGAAGTCATTAGAAGTCCTACATTAAAGTCCCACAGATTCTCTTTTAGTAGCCCGACATTCGCTTGAAAATATTATAATAAAAAAATAACTTGTTTTGGTGCACCAAACTAAAATTAATTGAAGTCAAGAAGGTAAACAAATGCCAACATGATTATTACAACACTGAAGCCTAAAACAAATATTATCATGTTACAAGATTTTTATGAAGACCTGTTTTAGGAAGTTAATTTCTTTTAAAAACACATGCCCAATTTCACATACGAATTTAAATATCTCCGCGTATTAACACAATTATCTAATCCATTCCTAGGCCGCTTAGTTTACTACAAAGATGGATGCACCTTACTTAGGAGGTCGAAGAAAACAAATATACAACTAAAAAATTCAGAAGGATAACCAAATATTCAGGCCTATCGCCCAGATGGACAATCCATCACCCATGGTCTAGTTTCTCCACCATCTCCTCTTCTTGCATCTTGATTTACTACTCTTCTTAAAGCACAATCAGTAGAGAATAGGTTCCTCCGTCTTCAAACTACAAATCAATAATCGGAACAACTGCTATCTGCATTGTCGACAGACTACGACAGAGAAAGCTTCACATCTAGCGCCCAGATAGCACCACAACTAGCAATCTCGCTGCTTAAATTCCAAGTCGACCGCTAGATAGCACACCATCATCAATTATAGAAGTCCATGGAATTCTGAAGTTTGAATACACGGTAGACCAGACAAGAAAATAGACACATAACCAAATGCATCGTACCATCGCGAAAAATAATTTTAAATCCATTACAGCCTCCCCCCCGAAACCATCAACTTGGGGTGGGGTATAACAAGCAGTCATAGATAAAAACCATCTGTTGTCTCAAGAATATATGTAAGAAAAGTTCCATCTAGAATAATTTAACATAAACACTTCTCCAGGAGAGCAGAGGTATACTTGGGTGAGGTATAACAGGGATACAGACCACACGCAGTTGTTTAGTGTTCAATTAAGTCCAGTTTTCACGCGCAATATCATCAGCACGCCAGTTTTCCTTGAAATGTGCAGATAATACCGAGGTTTCTAAGGTAATCGAACTTCGCATAATCACAATAAATTTTCAGAGGTACAACCTACACAATAAGACAGGTCTTACAATGTTTTAAACATAACAAAATTCTCTTTTGAAATTGATTCCGGGCTACAATAATAGGGGAAGACAAGACTTCATGAGTGATAACCAAATTACCACATAAATACCTCCCAAAAGAAAACACAAGAAGAAGAAAGAAAATAGAAAAATAATTAGGAAAACATAAGCCTCCACGAGAAGCAAGTCAGTGCAACAACATTAGATAATTCTTTAAGTAACTTATCGCACTAATCACTTTATCATCAGTTTCCTCCAACCAGTACAGAATACAACTGCAAGAGGCATAAACAGAGTATCAAATCACTCACGCTAAATTACCACATCAAGCTAATAGTAGCGAATAAATCAATACATGAATAAAGATAAAATTTTAACAGACATATCTGTGAAATCATAACCCCCCAATCAATAGATGATAAAGCCTTTCTTTTTAAATTTTCAAATCATTTCTTGGCTTAAATTAATATTCCATTCTCACAGCTTCAACTTCCATAGGCTTACTACACATATACTCGTTCCAAGCAGAAGGTGAAACAAGAAGCAATAAATAGAAGAATCTGAATAACACGTTTGGAACAATAAGCAAAGCTAGCGTAGAAGATATGAATGTTTAGAGCCAAGGGTAAAAGGTTAATTACAGTTGGAGACATATGTATAATTCAGATGTAGGGTACGCGTAAGGTGGGTCATCAACAACCGAACTATCACCAATTACCAGGCAATGAACACACAATATCAACACCTACACCGGGACAGAAAATGACCAGGAGAAACACGGGAAACAACACTATTCTGAAATCATATACTCCTTCTACAAGCCCCCATATGCAGGTAGAGGATCGATGACCGCAGTACCGACTGCACGAACCGAATAATCCCATACTTATTCTTCTACATCACAGAACGATAACTTACCATATCAACGACATCATTCAGGTGAAACTCCCATTATAAAATGCCTTAGCCAGGCAGGTTAATTAAAATGAACGTTTAAATCCCCAAGCAAAAGCAAGATGACTTCAGAAGAACGGGTTATGGCAGAGAATATAAGAAGTTGAACCACAAGTCAGGTGACAGACCCGAAACTAAACACATAGTTAAGAATTTTTCCCAAAATGAGTTGTAGATACATAAAATGAGTTTTCACCAAATCCACCTTTGACACCAAGAGAAAAATAAAAAGGCAATGTACAACCTCCTCAAGGTGTCCATACTACAATAACCCACCAAATAAGTAACTCAAATAACAACAATACATCACCACTCAAATGACCACCAGTGCCGATGTGTCAGCCACGAAGGTAAAGGACATACAAATCCTCGACACCATCTCACAAATCACAGAGTGCCCACCCAATATCATTTCACAACAACCACAATAACACCATCATGACTTCAGAGGAACACAGTCACCTCTCAACGAAACCATAATGCCACCCCAACATAATTCCCAAAATCAAACCCATGATACCAAACTTCACCAATACTGAAGGATCAGAAACCATACCCTAAGGTCAAAAGGAGGTACACTCCTTAGGTCATGAATCCTTTAACTATCTCAACATCACTTCACAATAACGGACGGAAGAAGTAAAACTCTAAGTACATTACATGAACCTACAACTCAAATTAAACAACATTTTCAATAAAACAAGTCCCAATTTCCCCCAAAACACCTAAGGAAATGATGATAACAGCGATGAATAGGCAGGATACCAGATCACCTTACAACGTGAAGTCCACACGAATATTCAATATTTCCACAGGATGAAATCACTTAACACAACTTTCCTTACACTTCCCCTTTGAAGATGGCAAGAACACCTAACAGTAGACTATACTACAACTTCAAAACACTAGAACATAATTGACAGACCAGAACGTAAATTAATTTTTCAACTGCCACAGGTTCAACTTTCCTCCACAACTACATCACCAAGTTGAATAAGAAGAAGGACAAGCAATCGATCCACAATTAATAATTATGTTTCAAATAATCTAGAACTAGATATCAAACAAGCAAAATCCAAGATAGAAATGGTAAACAGTTCATAGCGAGGCAAAATAGGCACGATCAGTTGGAGACCACTAGTACTATTAGATGAAGAGAGCTCAATAAGTTTGTCATCACAACAGATCAACAATTAATGCCAAGCTATCAAACATCAGATCAAACAGCATAGAATTAGGGATAACATAAACTCAGGAGGGAACACAGTCTGGAATCAGGTAACTAGCCTACTTCACAGAAACACAGATACAATTCATCCCACCATGGAACATCCAACCAATTTTAAAAAAAGGCAAATAAATCCTTCGATTAGAAGAACCAACAGGGAAATAACGAGCAAGGACCCAAACTACATATACCACAGTTGTCCTTTGCAGAACCTCGGCATTACCCGGTCTATAAATAGGTGATGTCAAGATCACACTGTCGCTCCACAGCAAAACAGGTACCTCCCCCAATATTCCCCAGGGGACGAAGTAAATAAAATATAAGTAGCAGAATAGAAGTCGAGTCGATGGAAATGCCCAAGAATCCTTGAAAAAGACAGTTACACCGCAAATGGCCCCCATAAACCATCATTAGTAGGATTCCAGTACCGGCTAGAGGATTTGCTATTTAGTCCCATACCTAAGTATCAAATCCAATAACACAGCAAGATGACAACAACCATGTCAAGAAACATTATAAGAACCACTGAGAGAAAATGCCTTTGAGTGGCAGGTAAACATTAAATGGGCTTTACAGAAAAAGGTTAAACACTAGAGGACATCTGATCAACAGGCGATGCATAAAGAGAGGAAGAAAGGAACCAGATCACATGAATCAGATACATAAATACCACGAGGGTGCACAATAACAACAATGCAAGGGACAGTCAGGCATGAGAAACATCAAACACCAAATAACGTTTACCCCAGGATGAAAACAAACAGAAATTAAGAAAAGCCAGGCAGATAAATCAATACTCAACCAAGGAGATCACGATTAGAGAAACTTGAAGTGGCCCAGACACCTGATGAATACCTCACAACCAAAGTAAGAGGGCTTCGACACATCAGAATAGCAGAACACATGCAAGCAATAATTAAGACAGGGAAAACCAGTAAAAACACTACGGTTTAGGTACGAAACCAACAAGTCATCCCAATCAGATACTGATCCACATGGCTCAATCATGATGGTAACTGCCCAATAAACAGTTGACACAAGGAGTAAACCAAAACATTAACCAGGTCAGTACAATATCATATCCAATTCCACACAAGGGCGAAAACATATCACTAATTGATTGTGACATAACCCAGACCTAATCACAACCGAGTGGACACATATAACGGCACACATCAAGCTCACTACACATTAGAAGTAGGTAAATTAACCAAATTTAAGAAATAACCTTATAAGTCAGATAAGGTTAATTAATTTCAGAATAAAACACACCAAAGCGCACAGCTACATCACTGATTAAATAATTTTTCAAGAAACCATGATGTACACACCCGATCATCAAATACTAACAATCAATGTACAGTACCAACATAAAAATAACAGTGGTTAGTAAAAGGTAATAAGGCCAAATAAATATATACCATCATCAATGCCAAGGTAACAGACCTCAGCTAATAATAATGAAAGAGCGCAACCCATCACAGCACACAATTTCACACCAAACGTTTTACTCAAGTAAACAGAGATAGAAGACCATGCTCAGAGGTTAGGTTGAATTTTTCCTCAGTAGATCCCGAGATGCATAAGCATACGCCTTATTGGATGAAGAAGAGATGGCACGATGTGTAGTAAAATTATTAGCCCTACACGAAACAGAGGGAGGAGGATACCGGGAGTGCCTAGACTCATCTCCATGTTTTACATCTTCGGCAAATGTACAGGCTTCCTCAAGTTCTCCAAAATTACTAGGACACTTAGTCAAAGATAAAAAGGACCGATATTGAGGAGTAATGCCTTTGATTACACAAGCTACCATCTCTTCTTCCGGTACCATGATTTTAAAAACCTCGCAATAAAATTTCAAATCCAAGACATAGGCCAATAGATTTTCATGCAAGAACTGCGTCCTATAACAATGTTTTGGAACCAGACTTTGTAACGCAAGGGACGGAATAAATCTTGCCAAGATCAACTCGTGAAATTCATTTACACTTAAATTACTGCTAATAGCCTTAGAGATTTCTCTTTTAAGAACACCTTGACAGTTGGGAAATAACACTCTAAAAATTCCCAGCGCATCCATGCAATACACATTAGCCGACTCAGATAATTCTACTAGAAACCGCAGGAATCTGATGGTTTCGTCAATGGAATCTACAGAAAAGGTCATTACATTTTTGAAAAGATCCTTAATAGAATTAGGAGCCGAACATGACCTAATCAACAAATTCTCAACCGCAGGACTAAGTCCGCAGCAATGAGATAAGGATGGATTATTGACGGTCTGAGAAGTAATTAACTCATTAGTGGCACCAAGGTTGTTACCTTCGTTAGTTTCAATCTCATCACTTAATGATAACTGACCAACCTTCTTCATATTAATCATAAAATCGAGTTCAACCGAAACATTAATTACTGAAGTCAATAACGAAGTACATTGAGACATCAATTCACCTTCAGGTCCAAGAGAAATCAAATCTTGCACCCTGTTAATAAAGTGATTGGTACGAGCTTTTAATCTTCTCAATTGGTAATCTGATGGATTACACTCTTTTAACTGTTTTACAAACACTAATAATTCGTTAATAGAACTGGACATTGCCTGCACTGACTTACCCAAGTCGATGCTCATGTTACCTGGATCTACAGGGGAATCAAGGCAGGCCAGAAGCAAGTTAACATCGCCTTCCATAGAACCAGAGGACACCAAACCCCGAATATCGAGCTCGTACAACAGCTCACCCTTCCTCAGCATTCTTGGCAACAACACGGCACGTGCACTCATTTTGATATGAAACAGAAAACGCCAAGGTTAGCACTCCACACAAGCCTGTCTTTCCCTTCACAAGTTTAGTTAACTAGTCTCAATTGATTTATTATTTCAGCCAAGGTGATATCAACGGCCTGACAACATAGCCAACGGTTACAATAAACAAGAAAGAAAAATATGCTTCCACAAGATATCAGAACGTAGCTGTACAGAAAACTACACAATCTGATACCAACACAAATAATGAGAATAACAGAACGTAGTTGCAAAGGCAACCACGCTCTGCTACCAAACACACTCTCACAACATAAGGAAAATGTCAAGAGTGTTAGCACGACCAGGGTAAAATAAGTGAAGGACTACTTACGATTATCCCAATCAAAAGGTCGTCGCACACTGTGGAAGCTCTGGACACAAGAGGTCTAGCGAATCATCTTAAAATAAGCTTACTTAATTAATTGGCTGAAATAATAACTCAAAATAAATTGATCAAACCAAATTTAATTAGGAAAATAATTTTTAAAAAAAAATTTCGACCTCAAACAAATAACAAATGAATTACCACCGCACAATGAACGTGCACACCATTCAGAAAAATTAATTAAGGATATTAATTGAAAATAAATTATTTTAACACTGACTCAAATTGCCAGGATGCAGTAAATGTTTTGAAAATAAGCAAACGTAGGCCAATAGAAGATTAAAAATCTTAAGACAACTATTTTGAAAGAAGCTTGAAAACTTTCCTAATGAAATTCTCGGTCACTCCAGGCCTGCATTTAAAATTAATCAAATCGAAGAAAAGGCATGACTTCATTTAATACCAAGAAATTATTCGAAACATGGGCATAAATCCAAAATAGGATTAATAACCCAAATACTCTCCAATGAACGGTAGCTTAAACCAAATGAATTAATCAAACTCAACGAAAAACATTCCACACGCACAAGGATCTACACCAAAAATCAGCTGAAATAATAAGTTACCAATAATACGACGATCCTCAAATGTCAATGTCAACACGGCATGGCCACGGTAAGTTTGCATTCTGTTACACAGATGTAACAGATGACGAGCACCGAAATCAAAACAAGCACTTGAAGTACCGAGGAAGTCATTAGAAGTCCTACATTAAAGTCCCACAGATTCTCTTTTAGTAGCCCGACATTCGCTTGAAAATATTATAATAAAAAAATAACTTGTTTTGGTGCACCAAACTAAAATTAATTGAAGTCAAGAAGGTAAACAAATGCCAACATGATTATTACAACACTGAAGCCTAAAACAAATATTATCATGTTACAAGATTTTTATGAAGACCTGTTTTAGGAAGTTAATTTCTTTTAAAAACACATGCCCAATTTCACATACGAATTTAAATATCTCCGCGTATTAACACAATTATCTAATCCATTCCTAGGCCGCTTAGTTCACTACAAAGATGGATGCACCTTACTTAGGAGGTCGAAGAAAACAAATATACAACTAAAAAATTCAGAAGGATAACCAAATATTCAGGCCTATCGCCCAGATGGACAATCCATCACCCATGGTCTAGTTTCTCCACCATCTCCTCTTCTTGCATCTTGATTTACTACTCTTCTTAAAGCACAATCAGTAGAGAATAGGTTCCTCCGTCTTCAAACTACAAATCAATAATCGGAACAACTGCTATCTGCATTGTCGACAGACTACGACAGAGAAAGCTTCACATCTAGCGCCCAGATAGCACCACAACTAGCAATCTCGCTGCTTAAATTCCAAGTCGACCGCTAGATAGCACACCATCATCAATTATAGAAGTCCATGGAATTCTGAAGTTTGAATACACGGTAGACCAGACAAGAAAATAGACACATAACCAAATGCATCGTACCATCGCGAAAAATAATTTTAAATCCATTACAACACAGACAAATCGATTCAAGTAACAAACTTGTTCTTACTCATATAAAGAAATATATAAGAAAACCCGTGGCACTACAACCCATTAGGGCCTTGACTTGACAAGCCGACTGCTACCCAGCCAAATGACCTGCAGTTACGGGAGTTCCATGTAGTCAGCGTAACGACATTCTTAGCCTAGTGTGTGATTTTCATGAGAGTATCCACTACCTCTCATATCAGACAACTCCTCAGTTTGTCTCACGAGGCCTAGTGACCTTTGTTTCAGCCCCCATTCGAGAGTTAAAATCCCTGAACTGCCCGGGAATCGAACTTAAAGCACTCGACCCCTACACCAAGGAGCTGAATAATTGTCATATACTGTATGCCAGGGTATCGTAATTTTGTCCTATAGTAGTTCCTTAACGTACTGTATCCCCCAGACTTCAAACAGGATCGAACTCGCAATCTTAAGAACAATTCCCTAATGTCGCCTCACCAGATAAAGGTTTAGTCTAATCAATATTTCAAGTGAACAGACTATTCTTCATTCCGGGATTTATCCCATTTTCTTGGGGGACCAGCATTTGATACTCATTGGGCCCAGTTTTACGAACGAATGCCCTTCTCAATGTGGAGGTATATATTCGCTATTGTTCTGTGGTGGTTAATAGTGTGGTAATTTTTATGTAGTAGAAGACAAGTGTTTATGGACACAAACACCCAGTCCACAAGCTAAAGGAATTAACCATAGCAGTTAAAATCCCCACTCTGGCCGGAAATCGAACCCAGGACCCTCTGAACCGAAGACCAGTACACTCATAATTTAGCCAAGGAGATAGATTTCTACTCAATACAGTAAGTTTTAATAATAGCCTAATGTTATTTGCTTTACGTCTCACAGACTACTTACATGTTTCTCAGAACTTCGAGGTGCCGAATTTTATTCCCGTAGGTTTCATTTTACGTGCTAGTAAATCTACCGACACGAAGCTGGCGTATTTGAGCACCTTAAAATACCACTGGACGAAGCCGGGATAGAACCTGCCAACTTGGGCTGCGCTTCCATCCTATGAGCCACACAGCCCGACAACTCACTAAGAATGTAATTGAATTTAACAGTTGATAGACAAGGTATTGTGTGTTTGCTTTTACATTGTCAGCGCTTCATATCTGCTTCGCGCTTTGTGGAACTTGCTGCAAGGCCAGCCATTAAGCAATCTCGACAGTTCACCAGCAGTTATCGGTTTGTATTGACAAAGGACGCAAAACAGAGTAATGGAATGGCGTGTGGCTTTTAGTGCCGGGAGTGCCCAAGGACAAGTTCGGCTCGCCAGATGCAGGTCTTTTGATTTGACGCCCGTAGGCGACCCGCGCGTCGTGATGAGGATGAAATGATGATGAAGACGACACATACACCCAGACCCAGTGCCAGCGGAATTAACCAATTATGGTTAAAATTCCCGACCCTGCCGGGAATCGAACCCGGAACTCCTGTGGCCAAAGGCCAGCACGCTAACCATTTAGCCATGGAGCCGGACGCAAAACAGAGTAATTGGCCGGCACGCCAATCTGCGCAGCCAGAAACATCAATAGCAGGCCATCGGTTTCGACGAGCATAGCTGATTTAATAATGCTTGGTTGACTATCATTATCGATAATTTATAAAGTCGTTCATTATTCTACTGACACGTGTATGTGGAAGAGACAGCACAAATTATACTCACAGAATTAATTACCTGCAGTATGTCGCTAAACATTGTCCAACATCAAGCATATGCCAGGCGTTTAATGTTTTAAGGTCGGCGCAGGGTTGCCAACACTCGTATAAAGTAAATTATAATATTCTGTCGTAAGTAATTCACGGGGATCTCTATAAGAAAGGTCTTGAATACCTTCATTGGGGCAATCGCATTAACGAGGTTGTAAACAGATCTCCTGTAATACCCTAATTAGAGTATGGCTCCAGTGAATGGGACCGAAACTGGGATTTCCTGATGCGAGAAATGTAAAAGATCCAAAGAACTAAGATGACATAAAAGTTTTATTGTAATAACCTGACAAAACATTCCACCACTTATACAAGCAGCACAATTTGTTCGGAGTGATTTCCGATACAGGCGTAGTATTACGAAAATGTTACAAACTTTGGACTGGAATAACTTGGGAGTAAGGAGACGAACTGCTCGATTAAGTGGCATGTTCTGAGCTGTCAGTGGAGATATGGCGTGGAATGACATTAGTAGACGAAAAAGTATTTTTTTTTTTTGCTAGGGGCTTTACGTCGCGCCGACACAGATAGGTCTTATGGCGACGATGGGATAGGAAAGGCCTAGGAGTTGGAAGGAAGCGGCCGTGGCCTTAATTAAGGTACAGCCCCAGCATTTGCCTGGTGTGAAAATGGGAAACCACGGAAAACCATCTTCAGGGCTGCCGATAGTGGGACTCGAACCTACTACCTCCCGAAAAAGTTTTTTTTTTGCTAGGGGCTTTACGTCGCACCGACACAGATAGGTCTTATGGCGACGATGGGATAGGAAAGACCTAGGAGTTGGAAGGAAGCGGCCGTGGCCTTAATTAAGGTACAGCCCCAGCATTTGCCTGGTGTGAAAATGGAAAACCACGGAAAACCATCTTCAGGGCTGCCGACAGTGGGATTCGAACCTACTATCTCCCGGATGCAAGCTCACAGCCACGCGCCTCTACGCGCACGGCCAACTCGCCCGGTACGAAAAAGTTTTAATGGAGCTTGTAAATATAGGAAAGATCATGGTATTAAGATAAAATTGGAATTCAAGATGATAAATTGGGGGTGAGTATGCATTTATAGGAGGAGGAATTAGAGCCTGGAATAATTTATCACCGGGAAATATTCGATAAATAACCAATTTCTTTGAAATCATTAATTTAGGAAAATGATAGGTAAGCAATAGATAGGGACCCTGCTGCCTGGGCGACAGCCCTAAATGCAAATCAGTGTTGAATGAAATTGATTGAAATTTGATTTTAAATTTGAAAACTGAAATTTGAGGTTTGAAATTTCACCCCGCACCCACCGGTCACTTCACATTTCACTTCAATGTAGATAGTTTCTAATTCACGTCAGTTACCTGTCACAACACACTACTGCTGTAGACTTGGCTCGACTCAAGACAAAGCCGATGAAATGAAATGGCGTATGGCTTTTAGTGCCGGGATGTGTCCGAGGACTTTAGCTCGCCAGGTGCAGGTCTTTGGGTTTGACACCCGTAGGCGACCTGCGCGTCGTGATGAAGATGAAGTGATGATGAAGACGACACATACACGCAGTCCCCGTGCCTGGGGAATTAACCAATTATGGTTAAAATTTCCGACCCTGCCGGGAATTGAACCCGGGACCCCAGTGACCAAAGGCTAGCACGCTAACCATATAGTCATGGAGCCGGACGCAAGGCCGATAACTCGCAAAATCAATCTAAGTTACTGCTTCACACACAGAACTCTTGGCTCACGACTCGTAAATGACTCACCACAACAACACAACTCAACTACACCCAACCGTTCGTGGAGAGCCTGCTTTTATGTACCTGGAAATGAAGGTCTAGAATCTTCGAGTGCGCCCGGAAAGTTCACAGAGACACCAGATGAAAAGCGCAATAGAAGCAGAGGACGTCACATGCCCTCAAGCCGGTCGGAAGTTCCCCAGCTTGACTGACTCATCCTTGAAGATTCCAGGATAAATAATTGAATTAATCATTAATTAAATAATATCACAGCCCCTACTAACTCGAATCTCGAATTCAAAATATTCCTACTCTTTCAGGGATATCTCGAGCTAAAATGACAGTAGATTATGAAGAAACAATAACAGATCATAAAACTGTGCATGTTATTTTATCATCAAAAGCACTTCAGAAATCAAATGCACATAATCGTGACAGCACTAACATTATTAATCCTTCACAACTTGTTTAGATAGCTGGTCATTATCATTTCTTTATTTATTTATTTATTTCTTCATTCCTTTCTTTCTTTCCATTTATTTGCGTGTAATCTGCAAACTCCTCAAGTTTATTTATTGATTGAAACAGATAACCACTTCCACTTTGTTGTCTCTCAAGAAAACTTACCTGTCGGAAATGAATCAAGGTTTCTGCAGCAGTTATACGGGGCTCTTTTGGAAGTTCCGACTGCTCGATGTCTTCAACATAGGAGGCTTTGGGGAATGGTGTCGCTTAATCCATCTGTAATGAACGCGGATATGCAAATATTCACATGCTTCATCTTTCAGACAGTCAATTGTCAGCGGAATGTGTCGTTTCACCTGCTGAAAGCTGTCAAACAACTCCACGGTGAGTTCTGTTTACCAAAACTCTAAGTTTACCAAAACCTATAAGATTATTTAAGGAATACCCTCAGGAGGCCAAGAACTAGTAACTTCTTAGTAATCGCAACACCTACAGTTCCATTTCCATCGCTAACACGATTCTATTCTGCTACATTTATTTCGATTTAAACAATATAATTTTCGAATTAAACACGAATTTCTAGCAATTCGTTGTGTGGAAGTGTCAATGGACCGCGAAAAATGTTCAAACTCTTCATGAATTCAAATTAAAAACGTTCCAATTAACCAAATTCTACTATACTTTCATTTTCTTCCTTTCCCTAACACCAGTGCTCCAACTTATTAATCTTTCTTATGTCCTTCCTGTCGAGTTCCTGGTGTCTTTGGAACAATTCTAGTTCCTGTTCAGTGCACGTTACTTCCACGCTGCAGGAAGTTTGGAACTTAAGAAAGTTGGATCCCGTAATCTGCAGCCCATGTCTCGACTTGGCAACACTCCTAGTTGTCTGCTGAAGGCGAGTTTCAAACTCATTCCTCCTATCTTTAGATTCTGATCTCCCAGTTATTATGATGTTAGACGTCATACTGACAGATTTAGAACGAGATTAGCGCTCAGGATAGTGCTAAATACCGTAGTGACTGACAATTCTGGAAATTTCACACGAACTATTAAAAAGTTGACATTTCAACTAAACAAGTGGTCAGATTCCTGAACTCACCTCTTCACACCATATTCATGTAAAGACAGCAAATGTAAATTTCTTGCAAGGAATGTTCGTGATAATTCTGACGGATGTTAATATAATATTCAATAGGACAGATAATTCAGTTATGAAAAACATTCATTATACTAGTTTAGTTGCTCATTATCGTAGTTAAACTTGTTCTTGAGTATTAATAAAGATACATCGTACTTGTTACTTGGGTAGTAAAATAACTAAGGATGGCAGAAGTAAGGAGGACATAAAATGCAGTCTAGCACAAGCAAGGAAGAGCTTTCTTAAGAAAAGAAATTTGCTCACTTACAAACATTGATATAGGAATTAGAAAGATGTTTTTGAAGGCGTTCGTGTGAAGCGTGGCATTGTATGGAAGTGAAACATGGGCGATAACTAGCTCAGAAATGCAGAGAATAGAATCTTTTGAAATGTGATGTTACAGAAGAATGCTGAAGGTCAGATGGATAGATTGAATCACGAATGAAGAGATACTGAATCGAATTGGTGAGAGGAGATCGATTTGGCTAAATTTGACGAGAAGAAGAGATAGAATGATTGGACACATCTTAAGACACCCAGGAGTTGTTCAGTTGGTTTTTGAAGGAAGTGTTGGTGGTAAGAACGTTAGGGGTAGACCAAGGTATGAATATGACAAGGAGATTAAAGCAGATGCAGGATGCAATATTTACGTAGAAATGAAAAGTTTAGCACAGGATAGGGTGGGATGGAGAGCTGCATCAAACCAGTCTATGGACTGATGACTCAAACAACAACATCGTAAGCAAAAATCTACAAGATAATAAGCTCATAGGATGAATCGCTCATGTGAGTGGTTGCGAGTAGAGCAAGTTGAACCTTTCGTCTTTCAAGTTAGATTGTTTAGTAACGTTAATGATAAGAAGAGGAGAAGAAAAGAATGAGGAGGAAACATTGTGTTTACTTCAAATATGTAAGTCCATATTTATTCCCGAAGTATTTTGTGTCAAGCGCAATGCTGTATAGAAACTGAATATGGACAATAAGCGGTGCATGAAGAAAGAGAATGCAATGATGATGATTATTTATTTATTTATTTATTTATTTATTTATTTATTTATTTATTTATTTATTTATTTATTTATCCACTTACAGTCCGCGGATGTTTTTTCCTTCGTACTCAGCGAGGGATCCTACCTCTACCGAGTCAAGAGTGGTGTCCTGGAGCGTGAGACTTTGGATCGGGGATACAACTGGGGAGGATGACCAGTACCTCGTCCAGGCGCCTCACCTGCTTTGCTGAACAGCGGCCTTGAGGGGGGATGGAAATAACGGAAGCGATAGACTTGAAAGAGGGAAGGAAGTGGCCGTGGCTTGAAGTTAGGCATCATCCCGGCATTTGTCTGGAGGAGAAGTGGGAAACCACGGAAAACCACTTCGAAGATTGCTGAGGTGGGAATCGAACCCTCTTCTATTCAGTTGACCTTACAACGCTCAGTGGACCCAGTTCCAGCCCTCGTACTACTTTTCAAATTATGTGGCAGAGTCCGGAATCGAACCCAGGCCTCCGGGGATGGCAGGAAATCACACTAACCACTACACCACAGAGGTGGACATTATTATTATTATTATTATTATTATTATTATTATTATTATTATTATTATTATTATTATTATTATTATTATTATAAATAAAATCGTAACGACCGTGTGTCTGTACATTGACTATTTTGGCGAAATTTCCGTACAGTTATCCGTTTCAGGTGTAATAATGACCATTTGCATAATATTTAGCTTTGGTGTCTGTCATTTTGTTTGTCTATAACTTGAAAACTACTGTATATATTTCTACCAAACTTCATATTTAGATCCGCCTGTCCTTGGGTAGGATTTAGGGTCAATATTGTTTCTAAATCCCTGAACTGACTGGGGGTTTATAAGAAACCGAAACCGTGATTTTCCACTTCCACAAAATATACACAACCAAACTTAATGAAAATCGGTTTCTAAACATTTCGTTTTCATATGCATAATTTCGATACGAGGATCTATATAAATAAAATCGTAACGACCGTGTGTCTGTACACTGACTATTTTGTCTGTTTGTCTGTTTCTTTGTTTTTCCATAACTTGGAAACTACTGAATATAGTTCTACCGTACTTCGTATTTATAATCCACCTGTCCCTGGGTAGGTTTTAGGGCCAATATTGTTTATAAATTCCGGAACTGACTGGGGGTTTATGCGAAACCGAAACCGTGATTTTGCCTCCCACAAAATATACACAACCAAAGTTAATGTAAATCTACCTGATTTAATGGGAATCGATTTCTAAACCTTTCTTTTACTCATGTGCCTCATTTTGATACGAGAACTCATAAGGAAGATACCATTAACGGACCGTTTTTCGGTACAAGTCCCACCGGACTTAATCAAGTGCGGGTGCGTGTAATGTGTATTTCTTATAACTTGAGAAAACTACTGGAGATATTTCAACCAAACTTCATATTTAGCATCCACCTGTCCAAAGATAAGTTTTAGCTAAATTCCCAGAATGCACTGGGGGTTTATACGGAACAGAGACAGTGATTTTACTCTCCCACAATATATACAATATCAGCCTGACTGGAAATCAACCCCCAAAACAATCCGGGATTTCCTTGATGGAAATCTATTTCTAAAACTTTCTCCTCATGTGCACATTTTCGATATGATGATTAATAAGGGAGATATCATTAATGGACGGTTTTACAGACTAAGTCCAGTGGACATAGTCCAAAAGGTACTCTATGAGGAGCAAATTCCTTATCTATATAAATAAAATCGTAACGACCGTGTGTCTGTACATTGACTACCTTGGTGAAATTTTCATTTAGATGTCCATTTCAGGTGTAATAATGATCATCTGCGTATATTGTTAGCATTGGTGTCTGTTTGAGTTATAGCTTGAAAGCTACTAGATATACATCTCTAACTTCAAGCGTACATTATATTTAGCTTTTTTGTTAATTTGTCTGTTCGCCTGTCAGTTGAGTTCTTATAGCTAGGAAACTGTACATTTCTACCAAACTTTATATCTGTACTTGGATAGGTATTAGGGTCAATATTATTTCTAAATCCCGGATTGTTTTGGGGGTTTATAGGAAGTCTAATCAGTGATTTATACCCTCCCACGAAATATTCATGACCAAATGCAAAATTACCATCCTTAATGGAAATCAATTTATAAAATGTTTTTTCTCATCTGCACTCTTTCGATAGAAGGATAACAAGGGAGATATCAGTAATGGACTGTTTTACAGGCTGTCATGTAATTTCAAGTTGGGTTAAATGTTTTAACTAAAGAGCCATTTTACTGTTTTCGATAGAACAGGTTATAAAGGAGGTTATCGTCAACGATTGGTTCCATCAGTCTTCGGCCACAGTGCCACTCCCGGTTTCAGATGAACATCAATATGTAACACAGAAATAGGAAAAATTACGCACAACTTCGGGCTAGGAACTGCATCGTTCAATAAACTGTGATCGGTTTCATTCTGTCTCGACTTTGTTCAGCTTTATCGACTTCACGTTCCTGCCATGTGCTTTCGTAGAAGAATATCAGTTTAAGATGCCGTAATAAACGTTTGAATGCAGGCATGTAAGTTCGCATAAATTCGAAAAGAAATCGTGAAATCGATTACCAATTCCCGTGCGAGGGACGGGTTCATATGCCAGTTATTATTATAAAATTAAGAACGTTGATGAATTTCTCGGTGAGATTCGGAAGTTGTAACTAAATGGAAAGATGGTTTAACTAAAATCCTTTCAAAAATCAAACTGGAGTAATAAGAATCGAAGGATATGAAAGAAATAAAACTATACAGGAAGTAAAGAGGCATAATTATGTGTTGTATCCCTTCATTTTTGTGTTGTCCGACTCGTTGGATGAATTTTCAGCGTACTGGCCTTCGGTTCAGAAGGTCCCGGGTTCGATTCCCGGCCGGGTCGGGGATTTTAACCTCCATTGGTTAATTCCAATGGCCCGGGAGCTGGGTGTTTGTGCTATCCCCATCATCCCTGCAACTCACACACCACACATAACACTATCCTCCACCACAACAACACGCAGTTACCTACACATGGCAGATGCCGCCCACCCTCATCGGAGGGCCTGCCTTACAAGGGCTGCACTCGGCTAGAAATAGCCACACGAAATTATTATTATTTTTGTGTTTATGTATAACAGGCGTTAAAGCAAATGGAAAACTTCGTGAAGAATCATAGTTAACGATAAGGGAATCGAAACTCAATTATTTGTGAATTATATATTATTTGAGGCTATTAAGTATCTGAAGAAAGTGTTGAATTATTTAGACACATTTTTTTCAGGATCAATTTAAAACGAAGTAATCGGACGCAGTCGAATGAAGCCAAGTGATGCCGGAAATATCAAATCTAGAAATGCGTAAAGGAAGAATATAACGATTTGGCGACATTTGATCAGTCGAAGGGGTAGATAGTTAAATTGTTTCGTGAGATACACAGGACTTGTTAAATATGTTCCTAAGAGAAGTACAGAGATAAATACTGATAAGAGAAAGTAAAGACAATTACTATGAAAAAACAAACGATAATAGATGTAGGTTGCATATGTACGTAGACATGAAGAGGGTGGAACAGCATAGCGTGGCGTGGAGAGCAACAAAACCAGCCTATGGCCAGATTATCCAAAGAAGTGCAAAAACATTTTTAAATTAATGATTATGTTTTCTTTGTTCTGAAGTGTATCTTGAAGTAGTTATGTACTTGTTTTCATCGGCATACATTCACGTTCTCCATTTTCCGAAAATTTCACTGGTGCTACACTTCTATTCATGCCATTTCCTATGTTACCACATCCCACCTTATCAATAAAATGCACAACAAGGAAATTCGGATCCATTTTAAGAACAAATACTGGTATCACATAAGATGAAATCCTAAATATTTGCTTAAACAAAACACTTATCTTCAGAGACAATACAGTATATCAAGAACAGCCGCCAAGATCAAAACCAGGAGAAACATTCTACAGAAACTCTGAGACTACATGGAGTTCATCTGGTTTAAGACTAAAGAAATTCGGTTCTAGGTTTGGTGTACCCTGCGACAGATAACTGCGCTTCAGCTGGATTATCTGTACTACCAGGTTGACACTCAACTAGACAGTGAGTATTATCACAGGAACGCTTAGACACAGGAAAATTTTCTGGCTGCCTGTATTTAGTTATACAGGGCCTCAATCTCTGCAACATGAATGTGGTCTCATAAATGAATTTACAAAAACAGCTGCTGACTGTATGAAAGTGAAACATGGACGATAACTAGCTCAGAAAGAAAGAGAATAGAAGCTTTTGAAATGTGGTGTTACAGAAGAATGTTGAAGGTGAGATGGATAGATCGAATCACAAATGAAGAGATACTGAATCGAACTGGCGAGAGGAGATCGATTTGGATAAATTTGACTAGAAGAAGAGATAGAATGATAGGACACATCTTAAGACACCCAGGACTTGTTCAGTTGGTTTTTGAAGGAAGTGTAGGTGGTAAGAACGGTAGGGGTAGACCAAGGTATGAATATGACAAGCAGATTAGAGCAGATGTAGGATGCAATAGTTACGTAGAAATGAAAAGGTTAGCACAGGATAGGGTGGCATGGAGGGCTGCATCAAACCAGTCTATGGACTGATGACTCAAACAACACAACGATTCCAACCTTCCTGTTTATGTACGCATACCTACGATCAAAGAAAATAGGCTTCGATTCCGATGCCCTCAACTGCGAACTACTCAGAGTGTGAGTAACAATGTAGCCAGACAGATGGTCAAAATAAATGCAGACAATAGCAACTAAATTTGACTTTTATCTCATCCAGATCACCATAACTAGAACAACACTACAAGATTTGCTTCCTTATTAAGTTTGATCTTATGTTAGATAAATTATGTAATGTAATTTTAGTAATAATGTTATTGGTTATAACGTACCACTAACTACTTTTAGGGATTTTGGAGACGCCAAGATGGCAGAATTTTGTCCCGCAGGAGTTATTTTATGTGCCAGTAAATCGACACGAGGCTAGCGTATTTGAGCACCTTCAAATACCTCCGGACTGAGCCAGGATCGAACCCAAAGTTTAGGGCTCAGAAGGTCAGCCGTCCGAACTTTACAGCCAGGCTGTAATATAATACTACCGGGCGAGTTCGGCCGTGCGCGTAGAGGCACGCGGCTGTGAGCTTGCATCCGGGAGATAGTAGGTTCGAATCCCACTATCGGCAGCCCTGAAGATGGTTTTCCGTGGTTTCCCATTTTCACACCAGGCAAATGCTGGGGCTGTACCTTAATTAAGGCCACGGCCGCTTCCTTCCAAGTCCTAGGCCTTTCCTATCCCATCGTCGCCATAACACCTGTCTGTGTCGGTGCAACGTAAAGCCCCTAGCAAAAAAATAAAAATATAATACTTGAGATATGCTACATTGAATGAATGTTATTTGAAGAATGTCGGATATAAGTCTAGTCTTTAGTGTTTGTGTTTGTTTATCAGGAATTAATTATATTGCAACAACTTCACTAGAATTGTTTTACGTTCAGCAGAATATATTGCTTTGTAGCACATATGTCACAAGTTCATTGTAATATTATTTTGTTACACGCCAGCTGTAGTATTTTTTGTTAAACACTGGGCACGTTTTAGTTCACTTCCATACCATTGAATGCAGATAATGGCCTGCTGTCACTCTGAAATGGAAAACAAAAATATAGAACTCATTTTAAAACTCTACCTGCCGCTCCAACTCTCTCCTTCACAGGACAAATATTTTGTAGTTGACAAACGAGATTTGTATGCATGGCTGAGATGAAGTTATTGTAATACACGAAACTGTTAATTGTACTACTGTCAAGGACATAAAACTTACAGAACTTCAACTTCACATAGAATGAGAATGTGAATAGTCCTCCATTCGGATGAATACAATAATAATACATATAAAAAATTGAGACACCTGAACTACTACTACTACTGCTACTATTATTATCCGCCACCGTAGCGTAACGGTTAGGGTTACTAGCTGCCGTGGTCGGTGGCCGGGGTTCGACAAAGAGTACTGCCAGTAATTTAAGAATGGCAGGACGGTTGATATGTGGTTGAAATGAAACATGCAGCTCACTTGAAAAGAGCTGCACCACCTTGGTATGAAGACACGAGTTTACTACTACTATATATAGCCCTGAAGATGGTTTTCCATGGCTTACCATTTTCACACCAAGCAAATGTACCTTACTTAAGGCTACGGCCGCTTCCCTCCCACCCTAGTTCTTCCCTCTCCCATCGTCACCATAAGACCATTCTGTGACGGTGCGGAGTAAAGCCAATTGTAAAAACCTTGCTATATTTATTCAATTTTACGTCGTACTGACAACTGCACTTTCATGAAGTACGGAATTTTGTCCCGCACGAGTTCTTTTACGTGCTAGTAAATCTAGTAACACCAAGCTTGCGTTTTTCAGTACCTTCAAGTACCACCAAAATGAGCCGAGATCGAGCCCACCAACTTAGGCTCAGCTTCTGAGCCCCTCAGTCCGGCAAGAGTTAAAATGAGAATCAGAGAGCGTTTCGTCCAATCAAGTGGACATCCTCGGATTCCTCAAATCAGAAATTCAGACAAAAATAATGATAGTACCATTTTATCTAATGGGTTGCCTGGCCGAGGCGGTAAAGGCGTGCTCGGTTCGCCCGGAAAGACGTGGGTGCGAATCCCCGTCAGGAAGTCGTAAAATTTGAGAAACGAGACTTCCACTTCCGGAGGTGCATATGGCCCTGAGGTTCACTCAGCCTACACCAAAAATGAGTACCAGGTTAATTCCTGGGGGCAAAGGCGGCCGGGCGTAGAGCTAACCACTCTACCCCATCACGTGCCGACGTTAACAATGGTGGAAGCCTTTACCTTCCACTCCTCCAAGGGCCCTCATGGCCTGTACGGAGGTGACTTTGCTTTTGCTATTTTATCTAGAAGAGCTTACAAACTAATGCATAATAATAATAATAATAATAATAATAATAATAATAATAATAATAATAATAATAATAATAATAATAATAATAATAATAATAATAATAATCTTATTGATTTTACGCCTAAATACCTACTTTACGGTTTTCGGAGTCAACAACGTGCCGGAATTTTGTTCCGCAAGATTTCTTTAACATGCCAGTAAATCCTCCGACAGGATGCTGTCGCATTTGAGCACCTTCAAATTTAACCGGATCGAACCAGGATCGAACCTGCCAAATTGGGCTCAGAAGACCAGCGCTCTACCGCCTGAACTACTCCGCCCATCACGCTTACAAACTGTAAACATGTTAATGCAATTGAAAATTAAAATCGTGTTCAGTGATTGTAAGTTACAAATATTTTGATTTGAGCTGTAAATGACTGAATTATTCGACTTATTTATGCATTCCCTATTCCATGCCCTATCGCCGTGTTTCACCTTAGTGGCGCAGGTGGTTAGTTATTTCACTTTTCTCAAGACAGCGGATTCGTTCCCGACTAATGCCGGTGCACTTCAGGGTGTTCAAATGCAATAACTCCATATCGTTAGCTTCCAGCACGTGAAGTAACTGCAGTGGGACAAAATTCCGAAATCCTAATGATTCTTAAAATTCATAACAGTTGAAGGGACGTTAAAAATTTACTTTTTTTGCAACTTGTTTTACGTCGCACCCACATAGGTATGTTTTATGGCGACGATGGGACAGGAAAGGGTACGAGTGGAAATGAAGCGGCCGTGACCTTAATTAAGGTACAGCTCCAGCATTTGCCTGGTATGAAAATGCAAAACAATCTTCAGGGCTGCCGACAGTGGGGTTCGAACCCACTATCTTCCGAATACTGGATACTGGCCGCACTTAAGCGACTGCAGCTATCGAGCTCGGTAAAAAACATTATTATTATTATTATTATTATTATTATTATTATTATTATTATTATTATTATTATTATTATTATTATTACAGTATTAAACTTTTACGGCCATAAGAGATCACAATAAACAATATTTACACATTTTTAGAAGCTTTCATTGCAGCCCAGTATCGTCTCATTCTTTCTCTGGTAGCTTGTCTCCTTTCTGCTGTCCACCGGTTGTTCCCCTGTTCTTCTGCACGAAAGCCCTTGAAGTTAATGATCTGGTTCTGTTAGCAATGTCTTCACGATTTATTCCACTTTTTTTTATTTCAGATCCTCTCTGACCACTCTGAACCACTTATCATATGTGTTAGGTCTACTATCGAATATGGTAAAAAATTCTTTATGCTCGACGATGCCGAAATATAAATATTATATGCCAGAAAATTGAATCTTAACAAAGCTCATTATAGTTCAAATTTCATTACGATACAGGTTCTCCACCAAGCACAGTTCATATTTTCATTATAATACAGTTTCTTCACCAATGAGTTCATATGTTCATTATGATACAGGTTCTCCACCAATCACAGTTCATATTTTCATTATGTTACAGGTTCTCCACCAATCACAGTTCATATTTTCATTATAATACAGTTTCTTCACCAATGAGTTCATATTTTCATTATGTTACAGGTTCTCCACCAAGCACAGTTCATATTTTCATTATAATACAGTTTCTTCACCAATGAGTTCATATTTTCATTATGATACAGGTTCTCCACCAATCACAGTTCATATTTTCATTATGTTACAGGTTCTCCACCAATCACAGTTCATATTTTCATTATAATACAGTTTCTTCACCAATGAGTTCATATTTTCATTATGTTACAGGTTCTCCACCAATCACAGTTCATATTTTCATTATGATACAGGTTCTCCACCAATCACAGTTCATATTTTCATTATGTTACAGGTTCTCCACCAATGAGTTCATATTTACATTATGATACAGGTTCTCCACCAATCACAGTTCATATTTTCATTATAATACAGGTTCTCCATGAATGAGTTCATATTTTCATTATGATACAGGTTCTCCACCAATCACAGTTCATATTTTCATTATGTTACAGGTTCTCCACCAATGAGTTCATATTTTCATTACGATACAGGTTCTCCACCAATCACAGTTCAGATTTTCATGATGATACAACTGTTTAACTAATTAGGTAAGGATAGCATCGCACCTGCGCTCAACGCACTAGTTTCGCACTTGTTTCCAAAATCAGACATGTCGGACACACATATTAACATCAATGCACCTTCTACTTCCAACAATCCACAACCACACGGCACATTGCCGCAAATTCACTTCACCATCTGAACAATAAACAATTTTATTTGAAATAAAGCTTCTATCAAAGCTTTGGAAACATATGACATTGTCAAGGTCTCTGATCCACTCGTGGAAAATCAACAACCCAGCGCATGCTCTCTGCGCTCTGATCAGTAAACTCAACTGTGAAGCGACATCTCGACGGAAATTTATGAATATTTTAAAAAATAGAATTATAATTATCGTCGAGCATAAACAGTCGTATACAACTCGCCTATAATGGTAATTTAGACACTCGTATGGAAATTATAAAACTGGCTTCGCTCGTTTTATAAACATAATCATGTCTTAATTATTGTCATTGTACAGTAGGCTTGTCGCATAATGTACTATTAGTCAACCGCTTGTCATCCATTCTAAATAGGTGATCATAGAACTTAAATCGTCGCTAATTTTTCTTCTTATTATTATTATTACTGTATTATTATTATTACTATTATTATTATTATTATTATTATTATTATTATTACTGTATTATTATTATTAGTAGTAGTAGTAGTAGTAGTCATCTCTTCCATGTCGGCTACAGTACATTATCTATAGTTGTGGCGTTTCCCACCTACTCTTTATACTCGCCCGCTGAACACTCGTTCATAAAGCGACGGCATAGCAATGGTGTCATTGATTTCGTTCCATATTTGAGACATTGATCTATGTCAAAAATGAGAAGATACGTGTCCGACTATTCGTGCCATTAGCCCTTATATAACGATAAATCGTCTCTTTAAATTTCCAAGCCTAGGTACATGTCGGCGATTTGAAAGTGAATACGTGTAGTCTAATAGTCCGATTCCTTGACTTCAACGCTTGCGTCTTGGATTCAAGGAGTTTTTAATTTTATATTTTCTTCTACCTTTCCGTTTCCTCTTTCCTTTCACTATTATTAATTGTTTTAAATCAAACTAGCTACTTTTATAGCATTCGGAGACGCAAGGTATCGGAATTTCGTGCCGCAAGAATTTTTTTTTTTTTTTTTGCTAGGGGCTTTACGTCGCACCGACACAGATAGGTCTTATGGCGACGATGGGACAGGAAAGGCCTAGGAGTTGGAAGGAAGCGGCCGTGGCCTTAATTAAGGTACAGCCCCAGCATTTGCCTGGTGTGAAGAATTATTTTACGTACCGCTAAATCTAGGCACGAGGCTCATGTACTTGAACGTCTTCAAATACCGCCGGACTGAGTCGGGACCGAGTAAGCCAGCTTGAAGTTTAATGGTCATAGCTCTATCACCTGAGTCACACAGCCCGGCTTCTCTTTCTTTACGTGAAAATCACTGATATTCACAGTCTTAAACCTTATTATAATATATTTGGTATAATACCTTCCAATAATTCTTTCTTTCTAAAACCATTTACCCTCTAGGATTGGTTTTTTCCTCGCACTCCGCGAGGTATCCCACCTCTACTGCCTCAAGGGCTGTGTTCTGAAGCGTGAGACATTGGGTCGGGGTATGAAACTGGGGAGGAGGACCAGTGCCTCGCCCAGCGGCCTCACCTGCCATAAATGGCCGTGCCGTAACTCGTTGAGCTAACCTGTACACTAATTATCGATTAAGAATTATTCATTTGCGTGGTATATTGGACTTCAATAGCTGTGTGAAAGAAGGCTTAGTTGGACTTGTCTCCGACGCTGTCGAAACCGAACGATCACTCCTCTCAAGCCAATCGTACGTATTTCTTTCAAGTTGCTCCACAAAAATTATCAGCTGCCTATGCTGCATTTTCTGCCCAGTATCGGACGAAACCCGGAGAAGGTGTACAAAAATATAGAAGATATATTGAGTTTGTACCTCACACAAATCTGTCTGATCGTTAGGTACGTAAAGGTTCAGATATATTACATATATCTTGTTATGGTTTAACGTTACTTTATGAAAAATGGTTCCTACAGCACTTTTCTATTTTTTTATTATCGGTTAACATTATTTCTGTACTGATTGGGGTGGATTCATCTTCGGGAGATCAACTGAGTAGAGAGGGGGAGGTTATATTCCTACCTCAGCCATCCTTGAAGTGGTTTACCGTGGTTTTCCACTTCTCCTCCAGACAAATCCCGGTATGGTACCCAACTTAAGACCCCGGCCACTCCATTCCTTCTTTCTTGTCTATCCCTTCCCCCACAAGGCCCCTGTTCAGCATAGCAGGTGAGGCCGCCTGAGGGAGGTTCTGGTCCTCCTGCCCACTTGTATCCCCAACTCAAAGTCTCACTCTCCAGGACGATGTCCTTGAGGCAGTAGAGGTGGGATCCCACGCTGAGTCCGAGGAAAAAACCAACTCTGAAGGGTAAACGGATTAAGAAATGGATAATAATCGTATGGCCTCAGCTACGGTATGGAATCATTTTAATATTACGCAATCTGGCTGCTTGTTCCTCAATTTCGCCTGCTAGATGGCACAGTAAACCTAATCTCCCTTGGTCGTCTATGGCTGTGCGATAACGAATTTTCTCGGGGAAACACAAAATATGTTACCAAAGATTTTACATGCCTACATCGTACGACATGGAGTGTCGTAGGGAACGTATCCACACTTCAAGAGTCTGAACTATCTCTGCCGGATTTGAACCCACTATCTTGAGATCTGGAGGCTGACACTCTACCAGTGATCCCAGAGGAAGTTTTACTCTAATGAAATACAATAACAATACATCTAACTCCAAAATTTTTAAAAATGATCTGCGTATTATTGTTGCTGTCGATCTCGCCTGAGGTTACAAAAGGGAAATCTTTGAGTCTCCGCGCATATGCAATCTGAGTACATTTTTCCACAATGTGCTGGACAGTTTGTTTGGAGGCCCCACATTTTTACTGATGTGAAGAAAGCTTACAAGAAATCTATGAATAAAGTCAGCAAATTAGGCATGGTGGGACCGTATCCTGTTAAGTGCAGCCCAGGTCTGATTTCCTTGTGATGCGAAATGACTACGACACTCAAGGAGAGAATGAGATTCCCATCCCTGCGCCCAGATCTGAAGGAGACTGAGATTGAAGTTACAGCCTATCACTCTCATGATAGTATGGATCTACGCCCATATAGTCTAGATATAAATTCTATTGATTGCAACACTAGAAATACGTTTGTTTATTGCGAGACGGTCATTGCCTGTTAATTTCTTGTTCTCACGAATAAGAGCGTTTTTCCTTTGAAGGTGATATGGTGTGCATCGTTATTGCACCTAGAAAAACAGCTGTGTGATAAGATCTCATGAGGGATGTCTGAACCTTGAAAAACGTTCCGAAATTACGTTTCCCTCATACTGGAAGACACAACTAAGATTCAAGCAAAAGTAAATGTAGGAAGATGCCCTGGGCGACGACGCATTTCCTGGCTGGGAATCCTCCGCCGGGGGTCCACCTCATCACCAGCCACTCACTTGCTCCTGATATCAGGTCACAGACAACTTAATGAGTGCAATTGGACTAGACAAAAGAGTGACTGAATGGGTGGCTATAATTCTAGGAAATAGAACTCAGACAATTATAGTAGGCAAAGCTTTATCTGACCCTGGAATAATGAAGAGGGGAATTCTTCAAAGCAGTATTATTGGACCTTTATGTTTTATTATATATATGATAGAAGTAAAGGAGTGGAATCAGAGGTAAGGCTTTTTGTGGATGATATTATTCTGTATAGAGAAATAAGTTACAAGATTGTGAGCAATTGCAACATGACCCCGATAATGTTATGAGACGGACAGCAGGCAGTATGATGATAAATGGGGTTAAAAGTCAGGTTGTGAGGTTTTTTTTACAATCAATTTGCTTTACCTCGCACCGACACAGATAGGTCTTACGGCGACGATGAGACAGAAACGAGCTAGGAGCGGAAAGGAAACGGCCGTGGCCTTAATTAAGGTACAGCTCCAGCATTTGCCTGGTGTGAAAATGGGGAAACCACTGAGAATCACCTTTCAGGGCTGCCGACAGTGAGGTTCGAGCCCACTATTTCACTAATACCGGATAGTGGCCGCACTTAAGCGACTGCAGCTATCCATCTCAGTGGTTGTGGGTTTCAAAAATAGGAAAAGTCCTCTCAGTTTTAATTACTGCGTTGATGGGGTGAAAGTTCCTTTTGGTGATCATTGTAAGTATCTAGGTGTTAATATAAGGAAAGATCTTCATTGGGGTAATTACATAAATATGATTGTAAATAAAGGTTACAGATCTCTGCACATGGTTATGAGGGTGTTTAGGGGTTATAGTAAGGATGTAAAGGAGAGGGCATATAAGTCTCTGGTAAGACCCCAACTAGAGTATGGTTCCAGTGTATGGGACCCTCACCAGGATTACCTGATTCAAGAACTGGAAAAAATCCAAAGAAAACCAGCTCGATTTGTTCTGGGTGATTTCCGACAAAAGAGTAGCGTTACAAAAATGTTGCAAAGTTTGGGCTGGAAAGACTTGGGAGAAAGAAGACGAGCTGCTCTACTAAGTGGTATGTTCCGAGCTGTCAGCGGAGAGATGGCGTGGAATGAAATTAGTAGACGAATAAGTTTGAGTCGCGTCTTTAAAAGTAAGAAAGATCACAATATGAAGATAAAGTTGGAATTCAACAGGGCAAAATGGGAAAATATTCATTTATAGGAAGGACAGTTAGGGATTGGAATAACTTTCTAAGGGAGATGTTCAATAAATTTCCAATTTTTTTGAAATCGTTTGAGAAAAGGCTAGGAAAACAACGGATAGGGAATCTTCCACCTGGGCGACTGTTCTAAATGCAGATCGGTATTGATTGATTGATTGATTGATTGATTGATTGATTGATTGATTGATTGATTGATTGATTGATTGATTGATTGATTGATTGATTGATTGATTGATTGATTGATTGATTGATTGATTGATTGATAAAAATACTTTCCGCGTACCAGTTTTGTACCATATATCGTCGTTGCGCCTCGAAATACCGCTAAGTGACAATGTTGAGGGGTGAAATACTGACCCGCAGTACATGTATCACTTCGAACGAAAATTCGTTTATGTAGTTCATACAATACTGAACAATAGATGACAGAACCTTTCTGGTAGAAGTTCTAGACTGACGAGTGAAATATCTGAACCACGGAATCGCAGATCATGCTAAAAGTTTGCATACACTTTGGGTGAGGCCAACTAGGCAGACCCATGAAAAGATTATTTTTTCCAAAATTATATTCTACCCTCGCCAGACGGCGGTAAGTGTATCATATCCTTGAGCTGCGCGCCAGGGTCAAGCGTGTAGTCTTCCTCGCGCCTGGTTGGCGCCTAGAGAGAAACGTTCCGAACGACTGTCCTGTATTTGCGCTCACAAGCTGCGCTGCGGCATGAGACATTTTGTGTCGCATCCTTAAAATATATTGCAGGTACTGTTTTATTTTTGAATAATATACAGTAGGGTAAGGTATCACAAGTAAATATGGCAATACAGAATAAACATAACCACTAGTCACACAAGTGATCAAACTACTCCACATATTCAACAGCCTTTCGTTTATAGTCCATACCTACATATACAGTACGTCTCTCATGTTCCTGGATGAGCGATCAGTGGCAATCAAATTATCATCATCAGAGTTCATCAGAGTTGTTTGCGTTACTGTTATATGATAGCTCATTTGAGGCGACCGTAAGAGTAGAAGGACTGTCCACGTTTATGTTACTGCTTTCCGTGCAACTGGTAATGATACCTGTGAATATCAATAAGTACAAGTTAAAACACTGTTTACAAGATACGAAAGGCACAAAGGAAACGAAAACGTCAACATACCACCCAAAATGTCCAACAGGTCCTGTTTTTGAATGCTGAGAGGCATCTTCCGTATCTTGCCTCCACACAAAAAATAACTTTTCAAATGTTGACGTTCACCGTTCAAAACACCCGACACTCCGCTTATCCATATATATAATTTGAACGTGTAGCGCATTATTTTTTTTTTTTTGCTTGGGGCTTTACGTCGCACCGACACAGATAGGTCTTATGGCGACGATGGGATAGGAAAGGCCTAGGAGTTGGAAGGAAACGGCCGTGGCCTTTATTAAGGTACAGCCCCAGCATTTGCCTGGTGTGAAAATGGGAAACCACGGAAAACCATTTTCAGGGCTGCCGATAGTGGGATTCGAACCTACTATCTCCCGGATGCAAGCTCACAGCCGCGCGCCTCTACGCGCACGGCCAACTCGCCCGGTAGCGCATTATTATTATTATTATTATTATTATTATTATTATTATTAGTATTATTATTATTATTATTATTATTATTATTATTATTATTCGTTTTGTGGGAAAAAGGTTTATTAAGGGTGAATATGAACCACGTGGGTCTTAACTCTGATGGGCTTTCTTCTTAGCCCCAGACTCACGGGGTGAGAGTGTCTTTTGGTTCCTGTTTTCATTTCGCCCCTACACTAAGGCGCTGTGTTTTAGCTTTCAGTAAAGGGAGAGATCCTGTTGTTCTGTTTAGCGTAATGTGCTTGTATCTATTGTGGGTGTCATTGGGGTTAATTTCTAATTGTGCAAGCACAAGTTTCGTCTATCCGGTGATAGTCGTTTCTACCCTTGAGACGCTGCTGAAGACCTTCAATGTGAGTGACCGTAAAATGTCCAACAGGTCCTGTTCTTGAAAGCTGAGAGGCATCTTCCATATCTTCCTGGTGGTGGTTGCCTAGTTATACTTCGTCTTAAAACAATAATCACCACCACGATGCCTTCCTCACACGTGTTGTAATTCTCTCTATTTGTTTGTGTTTTTTTTCTCATGCCTGTTCAGTATTTGCCTTCCTCTTTGCACATGCCTATGATTTTTATCACTTCCAGTTCATTATTATCATTTATTTATTTATTCATTCATTTATTCATTCACCGATACGGCCATCTGTGGACCATGTTTACACAATATACCTGCCCTTCTGTCACGTAGACTAATGCCCTTCTCTTTGCATTCTCGCCAAAGATATTTGACTTATCCTTCCTCGGCGTTCCACCTATACTTTCCGTTGCTTGACCAGGGGCTTTTCGGGTGCATCCACATTCCAGTAAACTTCTTCCTAAATGTGTTCTGTCCTGTACCCCTTCTTCTTTGACAACCCACTTCCACTAGTTCTTTGTACACTTGTGTAAACCACGCAGGCTGTGTTTTCCATTTTTCATGTAGAAGGAGAATTTTGTTGTCTAACCTCTCTTGATTCATCCTCTTAATGTGTCCATAAAGGGTCGGTATTCTTTTGCTCATCGTCGTAACTTTCTCGATGGTTTTATAGAGTTACTGGTTCGATCTCAAACGGATATTATTATTATTATTATTATTATTATTATTATTATTATTATTATTATTATTATTATTATTATTATTATCATCTTAAAGAGCATGTCGAAGACATTGTAAGCATAAACATTCGTTCTCATCCTTCCTAAATGTGTTCTCTCCTTTACCTCTTCCGCCTTGACAAACCAATTCTGCTAGGTCTTTGTACACTTGTGTAAGCCACCCAGGCTGTGGAAGATTTTGAAGGCATACAAGCTTCAGGTATCAAACGATTTCCGATATCAAAAATTTTATTTTTATCCAAACATAGTATAAATATTTATATTTTACTCAGATGGAGTAAGTATTATGGACAATCTCTCGTCGTCAAATGCCCGGCGCCTAACGCAGTGGTAGGTTAAAAACGATCGATTAATTGAATGCTTCAATTATTGAAATTTACACAAGTGCACAGATATTTCAAAGAAGTCAAAAGAATTTGGTGAGGAATACGAAAGGCAAAAATGAGGAATATTGCGAAGTATGTTCAAGTTAATTAAACTAACGAATATCTGCGGTCGGAAAAATTGGAACTCCAAATTTAATGTTTTCGTCCATTATCCTTCTACTATTTGATACCTTAGCGCTGAGTTTTTTCATTATTATGTAAAAGAAATTAAGAAGCAGTAGCGTTTAAGACATGAAGGGGGTGAGAGGTTTAAAATGTCGATAAATGTTGGATTTCTATTAAGGTAGTGGAAAGTTAAAGACGATCGATTAATGGAATGCTTCGGTTGAAATTTGCACAAGTGCACAGATATTTCAAAGAGGTAAAATAATTTGGTGAGGGATACGAAAGGCAGGTGTATTATGGAGCACCATGGTTATGGGTCCAAGCTATTCCAAAGACGAGAGAGTTCGAACCCCACCATCGGTTGTCTTGATAATGATTTTCTGTGGTTTCCCATTTCCACTTCCAGGAAAATGCCGGGAGAGTACTTATCAACAGGCCACAGGCGACTCCTTCCACCTCCTTACTCAATTTCATTCACCATCATTCATTTAACCTTCATTAGCGACAAGAAGGGCATGCGGTCGTAAAAACACGCCATGTAATTTCAACTTACCTCATCCCTGACCCCATATTATGAAACGAGACTGATCGTGAGGGGGAGGCATACGTATTAATCTAAATGCAAAAGTATGCATTTATTTTTATCTTCTTAATCTGTTTACCCTCCAGGGTCGGTTTTTCCCTCGGACTCAGCGAGGGATACCACCTCTATCGCCTCAAGGACAGTGTCCTGGAGTTTCAGACTTTGGGTCGGGGGGATGACTGAGTACCTCGCCCAGGCGGTCTCACCTGCTATGCTGAACAGGGGCCTTGTGGGGGGATGGGAAGATTGGATGGGACAGGCAAGGAGGAGGGAAGGAAGCGACCGTGGCCTTAAGCAAGGTACCATCCCGGCATTTGCCTGGAGGAGAAGTGGGGGACCACGGAAAACCACTTCCAGGATGGCTGAGACGGGAATCGAACCAACCTCTACTCAGTTGACCTCCCGAGGCTGAGTGGACCCCGTTCCAGCCCTCGTACCACTTTTCAAATTTCGTGGCAGAGCCGGGAATCGAACCCGGACCTCCGGGGGGTGGCAGCTAATCACGCTAACCACTACACCATGGAGGTGGACTACTTTGCATTTATTTTTATATAAATTAAAATTCCATTCCTTGTTCGCTCACCTACATTAATTTACACAAGCTAAAGGCTGAAAGGATGTTTTCCTAACATCTGTAAACTAATACAGGTTACTCCCTCTATGCATGTAGGCAACGTTTTAACAAAATCGATAAATGATTATTTTTTATAAGAAATCATAACGTGACGTGAAGAACTTGGTTGTTGTTTTATCATGTTAATGTACATGACGGCTGAAGTCCAAGTTATAGCTCGAGTAGTAGTGCACAATACCTCACGGACTCGGTGCTGGAGAGTGGACAGCAAGAATACCCTTTGTAGACGGGCGTAGCACAGGCGGACGAGTCGTTCCAGCTCGACTATAGGCGGGCGTTTCACTCAACAGGTTAATTACTGATTCACGAAGGAAACTATAGTCTTTGTCAAATGGGAAGTGTTTTGAGTTCAAGAGGCTACTCAGAATTGTCCAGCCTAGAGGCCGCTATATTGTCGTGTTATCCCATCCGGTAATGCATTGCATTTCGCAGAATTTTTCCACTGGGTTAAAATTAATATCACTTGCGCCAGACACAATTAATATGTTTACTTCATAAAAACAAATGCAATAGAAAGAGCTTCCATTTAGGACAATACTTTTATAGCTCGTGCCTTAGGAGGGGGCCTACCTGGCTACCTGGCCGAGGCGGTAAAGGCGTGCTCGGTTTGCTCGGAAGGACGTGGGTTCGAATCCCCGTCAGGAAGTCGTAAAATTTAAGAAACGAGATGTCCACTTCCGGAGGTGCATATGGCCCTGAGGTTCATTCAGCCTACAACAAAAATGAGTAGCAGGTTAATTCCTGGGGGCAAAGGCGGCCGGGAGTATAGCTAACCACTCTACCCCATCAAGTGCCGAGGTTGCGGATAGTGGAAGCCTTTACCTTCCACCCATCCAAGGGACTTCATGGCCTGTACAGAGATGACTTTGCTTTGCTTTGCTCTGATTTGATTTTATACGCTCATGCCTTTGCTGGCGAGATACAATGTTTACAGAGCACTATGTCTTCTGGTATGGGCTAGAATAAATTTGTTAATTTCATTGATCTGTCACAGTCTCGTCCTTGGCTTTTAAAATATGAAAGTGACTGAGGTATGAGTCATGATAGTAATACCGTTCCTTATGCAGCCAGTCCCTGTTATGAATGGTGTGAAATTATCGCTCGTAGGGTCATTTGGTGCATGCATTTCAGTAGGTTTGGGAGACTGATCTGTAATAGCAACTTCTGGCTCGGTGAGGAAAGCAAAGGGAAACTATCTCACTCATCATTTCCCTAGTACGTCTCTTCAGTGACGTCTAGGCTATTTATGGCAGCTGATAGTGGAGATGTGGAGGATCAACCCAGCCTTCGGGATGAATACCCAACGTACATAGCCTTCATACTATATGCACACCTGTTTGGTCGATTTCGCTTTATGGAGTTGAAGTTTGGACTTTGAAATTGACCACCATAAACGGGATTGAAGCTCTGGAAATGTGATTTCATAAAAGAATGCTAAAGTCTCCTGGATAGAGCACAGAGAGCAAACTCTTAAAGAGAGATGCTGACCCCCATCAGATGTAGAAAAATTGTCTACCTGGGGCATGTGTTACGTGGTAAAGGATATGTAGTGTTTCACCACATTTTAAAAGGCAAAATTGAAGGACAGTGGGGAGTAGGCAAAAAATCCACGGTCTTAGCCCTTCGGGCAAGCAACTCCATGTTGAAAACATCCTAAGAATATGAGCTACGAATTTTAGGTAAATATAATAAAGTATGAGAATATATACTATAGGTATTCCTAAAAATTACAATCGTCTTCTTAATCAACGTTATCCAATCAATTAGATCAGCAGTTTACCTTTTTCTACCACTACGAGCGGTAATGTGAGTCAATGCATTGTTTCACTTAAGCACCACTACGAGCGCTAATGTGAGTCAATGCATTGTTTCACTTAAGCACCACTACGTGCGCTAATGTGAGTCAATGCATTGTGTTACCGTGTTTTGGTGGTAGTTATGCATGAAAGAAGGTGCTGGGTGGTGAATGGGTCTCAAGCTACTAAAGTGAAATTAATTTTAAAATTTAACAAGGTTATATTTTCTTTGCAAAATTAGGTAACAACAGATAGAACAGGTACTTAGTAGCCGAAACACGATTGGCAAATACATTTACATAGGTACCCCATTTGGGGCTTCAAAAGTCAGAAACATAATTCTTGAGCAATGAGCCCAACCTTACAATGAACACCATACAACAAAGGGGCCGAAAACCCCCAAACATGCCAGAAACATCTGCTTCCAATTACATCCAAAAGCCTCCTTGAGGCAGAAACACAATTTTCGAAAAGGGCAACTTCCCCCTAAAATACAAGCCTATCATAGGCCACTCCGAACTCCACCTTTAAGCCGTCCTCAAAGGACATATACACAGGGGCAAAATACCCAACCTACTGAGGTCTGTTAAATAACAAGAAGATTAATACATGACCTCTAAAATACAATTTGAGAGGAGGCGAACTTGCACTCCTAATACACTTTGCTTAAGACCTACTTGGCACTAGGCCGTCAATACAAGGGCTAATCCCATACTACAGAGGTGACTTAATAGCAGTTTACATTACATTACGGAAGAATTGGTTGAGAAAAATAAGTTCACCTCAGGACGATGTGAGTGGGAGCTCGAGAGGGTTAAGCACTCTCTATCCCGATATGTCGTTTTAAAAGAGAATATATGAAAAGAGTAGTTACATTTTAGGAAAAGGTTACATGGTTGAACGCTTAGAACCCGCCCCGAAAGTTAAACTGCTGAGCTAGCAAAGAAAGAAGTTATTAATCGGCCATTACCTTGTTGTTGACCGCTGCCGAAGAAAGAGGCGCTTCCCGCCCCCTGCTATGTACTTAACACACTGAAAGATGGAACAGAAGTGGCCCGGAGACCCGAAAATCAGCAGTTTATATCCTCTCGCGGAAGGTTCTAGGCGTTAGGGGAAAGAAAACACCCTCCCACAAACTCTTTATTGGGTAGGACCCCGCAACAGATTCAAGTTGGGGGAAGATACACCAGATTGGTCAGAAATTAATAGAAGAAATTCGGGATTGGATACATTCATAACAAGGGGAAGAAAGGGGTAAATATTGCCAACTTAAACAATGACAGAAAGAAATTTAACAAAGAACAAACTCTTGAAATTAAATTTTCTCCAAAAAAATAGTTCTTTGACTCCGCACTAGGTTGCACTATTGTAGATCTTCAGTAGTGTCCTCTAGAAGAGAAAGTTCACACTTCTTACTTCAAGCGAAACAAAAACACATCAAAAGTGACACTCCAAAATTTACAGGTAGTGACATCTTCTGAGAAGGTAGAAAATTAATACCGTCAATAAAGTTCAGACTTCCTCCAGCAGAGGAGTTTTAACTGGCGCGCATTTAAATTAGCGGCGTGGAGGTGTACCACCCGGTACAGACCTCCCCCCCCAAAAGTTCCTCCAAGGGGTAACACAGAAGAACATAAACTTTTGTTTGAAAATAAGGTCCAAGTTTTGATGTTGATATTAAAATAAATTGCAGAAGTATTTGAGAAATTTCTTAATTCAGTTCCAAAATTTTTGTTGTAATTGGTAACGTAAGGTATTTATGTTTGTAGAAGGCGAATTTCTGAAGATAATCTTTTAAAAGGTGATGAAAAATTTTACAATGTCCACCAAATTTGTTGTTGAATTCCCAAGTGTAGTCATCTCTTATAGTGACTGTCCATGTAGTTGATGTAGGCTAAGTTGGATGGCCAGACCGGCCGTTGCAGCTTGCGTCCAAAGGAGGCCGCTCGGACCCCTCAAGTACCCTGAGATACCGCTCGCCCGCACTATGAGGGGAGCAGAGGTGTTGAAGCACGCCGCGCCCGCGGTGAACATATACAGGCTGCGGGCAAGTAGCAGGTCGTGCGCCGCACATCAGCCTTGGCCGGGAGGAGAGCTCCGGCTCGCCGTGCACACGTCGTCCTCGCTGGGGCCGAGGGGGCCCGTCCTCTGCTCCAGTAGCTGCACGGCGCCGCGCGGCTGCGGGGGCACTGAAACATTAAAGCTTGGCGGCAGAATTGTGTTGGACTATCATCTTCTTTGAGGGTACAGGCTTGTGGAGAGGTTGAGGGGCCAGCGGCGTGCAAATATCCATGGCCTAAGTTAAGCCACTGTGTGTGTTGGAGCAGGAGACGGGAGCGTGGTAATGGCCGTGGCAAGGACAGGATGGCAGTTTAACAATCGGGGAGGTTTACAAGAAATGCTTACATATAAAATAAAATAGAAGGAGCAGAATGCCTTAAAAGTTGAACTCAAAAAAAAAAATATAACCTTCATATTCCTTTCAAATTATATGAAGCAAGTTGACACAAAATTTACACTGGTTTCACCTGTGACAGGTGAACCCTAAATATCCTCTCGGTGGCTGGATTGCTTAATAACAACGTAACCGGGGTGAGGAAATCGAGAATTATACAAGGCCCATGAAATCTGGGGGCAAGCTTGCCCGCGGGAACAAAATTTTTGACCATTACTTGGTCACCTACCTTTAAAGGGGTGGGTCTCCGTCCACGATCATACCTTTCCCTAACCTTTTCATGAGATACTTTAAGATTAGCTTTAGCCTTCTTCCAAAGATCTTTAATGTTGTCCGGATCTATTGTCTCGGGCAGAATGTCACTCAGAGACCAGAGGTTAGAGAGCCGCGTGTTGGGAACAAACTTAAACATCAAAGAAGCTGGAGTACACTTGTGAGATTCATGAACCGCTGAATTCAAAGCAAAAGCTAACCAATGCAGGGACGTGTCCCACCTGGAATGATCATCATGATGATAGGCAATCAGTGCGGACCTGAGATTACGATTAACCCGTTCAGCCAGAGATGGTTGAGGGTAATAAGCAGAAGTAGTTACATGAGAGATGGATAAGTCAAAACAGAATTTACGAAATAAATTAGATGTAAAAGCCTTAGCATTATCAGATACAATATATTGGCACGGACCAAAAGAAGCAAAAATAGAATTTAAGCAAGTAATTGTAGACTGAGCGGTAGCCAGCTTAGTCGGAAATAACCACGAAAATCTTGTAAAACCATCTACACATACAAAGATGAATTTGTTGGCATTTCCCTTCGACTGGGGGAAGGGTCCTACATAATCAATATACAGGCGTTCCATGGGGCACGATGCTTGATGCGAAGACAAGAGGCCTACCTTGGTGGACATGGTTGGTTTACTGAGCAAACAAGATTTACAAGCTTTTACAAGTTCACGAATTTCGCCGTCCATACTTTTCCAGATGAACATTTCACGAATCTTTTCACGGGTTTTAAAGATTCCAAGATGCCCTCCTAATGGGGTCTCATGATAATACTTGAAGATCATAGGTACAAGAACCGCTGGAACAACAACTTTCATCAACTTATCATGCCTCGAAGGGCAACATAGAACACCATTCCTCAGAACATAAGGGACAGCATGTTCCCCAGAAGAAAGGGTTTCCATTATCGGAGCCAGCGTCGGATCTTCACGTTGGTATTTCTCAATATCCCTAAAAAGCATGGGAGCATCTGTTAAGATGGCATTAACACCAGATAGTATGGACTCGGAAGGTGATGAACTATCGACCGGTTCGTGGGTCTCGACGTCGTTATGAAACATACGGCTGAGTCCATCAGCAACAACATTTTCGGTACCTCTGATATGTCTAACATCAAACTGGAAGGCGGAAATACGAATAGCCCAGCGGGCTATACGACCAGTACGACGCGGCCTACCTAAGACCCAGCTTTGGGCTTGATTATCTGTTTCCAGGTCGAATTTGACATGTTCCAGATAGAGACGGAACTTTTCTAAGGCAAATAAGACTGCCAAACCTTCGAGCTCATCGATGGAATACTTGGCTTCTTGAGCCGATAGAGTCCTAGATGCATAGGCGATGGGTCGCCTCCCTAGTTCAGTCTCTTGAAGAAGGACTGCAGCTACAGCTGACGATGACGCGTCCGTTTGGACGATGAATTTCTTTGAGAAATCAGGCATAGCAAGGACAGGGGCATTACAGAGAGCTAATTTCAGATCTTCAAAAGCGGCTTGTTGAGAAGGTCCCCACTCGAATTTGATGCCTTTCCTACGAAGAAGGTTTAAGGCCGCCGCTCTATTAGCAAAGTTAGGAATGAACTTTCTGAAGAAATTCACCATACCAATGAACCTGGCGATACCTTTAATGTCCTTGGGAGGTTTAAAATCACGGATGGCCTGTGTTCTAGAATGATCGACTGCTACACCATCGGGTGACACAATATGCCCTAGGAATGACATAGAGGGCTTAGCAAAGGCAACCTTGGACAACTTAACAGTTAACCCAGCCTTACGAAGGCGATCGAGAACTTCTCGCAGATGATCTAGATGTTCTTCAAAAGTCTCTGAAAATACGACGACATCATCTAAATAGTGATATAAGTACTCGAATTTGATGTCGGAGAAGACCCTATCTAGTAGCCTAGTGAGCACAGCTGCTCCCGTAGGGAGCCCGAAAGGCACGCGGTTGTATTCATATAAATTCCAGTCCGTGGCAAACGCTGTAAGGTGTTTAGACTCTTCGGCAAGGGGAATTTGATTATAGGCCTGATTTAAGTCCAAGATGGTGAAGAACTTGGCCTTACGAAACCATGAAAAACAAGAATGAAGGTCAGGAAGGGGCACAGATTGCAACACCACCTTCCGATTGAGAGCCCTGTAATCAATGACAGGCCTGAAGCCTCCTTGGGGTTTCGGGACTAGAAAAATAGGCGATGAATACGCCGACTTAGAGGGCCTAATAATACCATCCTTCAACATCTGATCGATAATTTCTTTCAGAGCCTTCATTTTAGGTGGAGATAGCCTATACGGTGGAAAACGAACAGGAATCGAATCCGTGACCTCAATTTTGTATTTAATAAGGTCAGTAACACCAAGAGTATCAGAGAACACCTCGGGAAACGACTGACACAGTTTGCGAATACTATCAGCCTGCTCCTCAGGTAGATGTCTAAGGTCTAACAACATCTCATCCTGGGTAGGCGAAATAGAAGAACATGACACAGAATTACACTTTAATAGTGGTATTTTACAACTAGAAGCAAATTTGAATGTGCACGACCTAGACTGGAGATCTAGCACAAGACCAGTGTGAGAAATAAAGTCAGCTCCCAATATAATGGGGCAAGACAATTGCTTGGCCACAAACAATTTAATTTTCCATGTAAACTTAAAAATACGAATCTTGACCAGTAAGGAACCTAGAATTTCTAATGGAGATGAATTAGCCGAAATGTATTGAACAGGAGAAGAGACATAGTCAGGAAGTTTACAAACCGATTTCAATTTAGAATACCATTCAGCCGAAATAATCGAACAAACACTCCCTGAATCTAAGAGAGCTGTTATAGGCTCGTTATTTAACTCAATCTTAAGAAAAGGAACAGGTGCGGGGGTATCCGCCGCAATCCTAAGACATTCTTTAGGGCATTCAAAAGATGAATTTGAAGGCTGATCGTTCTCTGCATTTACAACCTGTTTACTAAGGGCTGAGTCTCGGGAAGATGGATTAGTCGACTCAGCCGGAGCCACTAGTCACTTTTTATTATTGGCATAGGTGGAATTTGCACCAGAAGTTGAGCAGGAGGGGGTGCTATTTGAGTTGGGACAATTCTTGGCAATATGTGAGAAAGCCCCACATTTAAAACAGCCTTGTGATGACCCGGCTCCATTCCTTGTCCCACTTGACTTGATCAGCGGACACTTGTTGCGCAGATGGTCAGGCGACCCGCAAGCATAACATTTACGGGGATTGACTGGTCGGCGAGGTGGAGGCCGAGTGTTACTAAAGGAAGGCGGGGGTTCTTTCGCGACACGCAAAGAATCGGCGTATCTAACTCCTTCCGCTGAGACGGCCAATGCTTCAAGTTCAGAGAAGGTTTGCGGGCACGCCGCGAAACACAAATATGACCTATAGGGGGGTGAAATTCCCTCTACAATAGCCTGTACAATCTGATCTTCAGGAAAATGAAGGGCAAACACCCTAGTATAAAACTTAATGTCCTGTATGAAATCAGCCAAGTTTTCATCCAAGCGCTGTACACGATAATAGTACTTCTGAATAAGGGAGGACCTGGCCCTAGCCGGGATGAAGTTAGCTAGCAAATGGGCATGGAAATCCTCAATAGAAGATTGCTCGGCAATGGCTCTAACTATTTTGTCAGAGAGAATACCAATAGCATACGGATAGATAATTTGCAAGATTTGACATGGAGAAAGAGAAAAAACAAGGGCATGATCCTGAAATTCCACTAGAAATCTTAAAAATGAAATTACGTCACTGGTGGTATTAACGGAAAACTTAGAAATACCTCTGAGCAACATTGCCAATGGATGAGGCAAGCTACTAAACCCGGGTGACATAGTAGGTAAAGGTTTCAATGGCAAAGAAGTTAATTCAGAACGGATGTTACTCAGCGATGCACGGCGTTCAGACTCGTTGTCCAATGGGGCAGAGATAGTTTGAGCAGCGATGGTTTTCCTATTTACTTCTCCCTTAGCAGGTTCTTCCTCGCTACCTACATTCACTATGGTGGGCTGATCAGATTTGGGAGGAACTTCCCCAGTTAACAATTGAGTGACCTTACTAGATAATTCGGAAATATTTTCCAGGAGCTTACTAGCTTCCTTCCTCTGAACGTCATTCAGTTTTAGAGACAACAGATCGTTAACCCCATTCGAAAAATGATATAGCCTGCCTTGCACACGCTTAATTTGATTCGGAGACGGATCATTTTCATCAAAAAAACTAACTACAGAAGCTAGCCCAGTAACATTCTCCGTGATCGTGGAAAGAGAATCGTCAATTTCTTTCTCTCCCAAATTGGGGATGGAAATGGGCAAATCCAGGGACTCTCTAAGCTTGTTAGTGTCTATTGCAACCGTGCCTCCAGATTGCACATTTCTGATAGTTAATTCATAGATCAACTCCTCCTTGCGCAAATAGTTAAGAAGGAGAACATCGCGAGGGCCGGGCATGATGACAGACCAATTTTGAAAAGGTCAAAAAATTCCAGCAACTGAGAAAATGGTTAGAGTTCGGAACAAACAATATTTAGCCGTCAAAAGGGGCTAAATTGAGACCCATTCAACCACGCTCTGCTACCACTTGTTACCGTGTTTTGGTGGTAGTTATGCATGAAAGAAGGTGCTGGGTGGTGAATGGGTCTCAAGCTACTAAAGTGAAATTAATTTTAAAATTTAACAAGGTTATATTTTCTTTTCAAAATTAGGTAACAACAGATAGAACAGGTACTTAGTAGCCGAAACACGATTGGCAAATACATTTACATAGGTACCCCATTTGGGGCTTCAAAAGTCAGAAACATAATTCTTGAGCAATGAGCCCAACCTTACAATGAACACCATACAACAAAGGGGCCGAAAACCCCCAAACATGCCAGAAACATCTGCTTCCAATTACATCCAAAAGCCTCCTTGAGGCAGAAACACAATTTTCGAAAAGGGCAACTTCCCCCTAAAATACAAGCCTATCATAGGCCACTCCGAACTCCACCTTTAAGCCGTCCTCAAAGGACATATACACAGGGGCAAAATACCCAACCTACTGAGGTCTGTTAAATAACAAGAAGATTAATACATGACCTCTAAAATACAATTTGAGAGGAGGCGAACTTGCACTCCTAATACACTTTGCTTAAGACCTACTTGGCACTAGGCCGTCAATACAAGGGCTAATCCCATACTACAGAGGTGACTTAATAGCAGTTTACATTACATTACGGAAGAATTGGTTGAGAAAAATAAGTTCACCTCAGGACGATGTGAGTGGGAGCTCGAGAGGGTTAAGCACTCTCTATCCCGATATGTCGTTTTAAAAGAGAATATATGAAAAGAGTAGTTACATTTTAGGAAAAGGTTACATGGTTGAACGCTTAGAACCCGCCCCGAAAGTTAAACTGCTGAGCTAGCAAAGAAAGAAGTTATTAATCGGCCATTACCTTGTTGTTGACCGCTGCCGAAGAAAGAGGCGCTTCCCGCCCCCTGCTATGTACTTAACACACTGAAAGATGGAACAGAAGTGGCCCGGAGACCCGAAAATCAGCAGTTTATATCCTCTCGCGGAAGGTTCTAGGCGTTAGGGGAAAGAAAACACCCTCCCACAAACTCTTTATTGGGTAGGACCCCGCAACAGATTCAAGTTGGGGGAAGATACACCAGATTGGTCAGAAATTAATAGAAGAAATTCGGGATTGGATACATTCATAACAAGGGGAAGAAAGGGGTAAATATTGCCAACTTAAACAATGACAGAAAGAAATTTAACAAAGAACAAACTCTTGAAATTAAATTTTCTCCAAAAAAATAGTTCTTTGACTCCGCACTAGGTTGCACTATTGTAGATCTTCAGTAGTGTCCTCTAGAAGAGAAAGTTCACACTTCTTACTTCAAGCGAAACAAAAACACATCAAAAGTGACACTCCAAAATTTACAGGTAGTGACATCTTCTGAGAAGGTAGAAAATTAATACCGTCAATAAAGTTCAGACTTCCTCCAGCAGAGGAGTTTTAACTGGCGCGCATTTAAATTAGCGGCGTGGAGGTGTACCACCCGGTACACATTGTTTCACTTAAGCACCGCTACGAGCGCTAATATGAGTCAATGCAGAGTTTCACTTAAGCACCGCTACGAGCGCTAATGTGAGTCAATGCAGAGTTTCACTTAAGCACCACTACGAGCGATAATGTGAGTCAATGCATTGTTTCACTTAAGCACCACTACGAGCGCTAATGTGAGTCAATGCAGAGTTCCACTTAAGCACCGCTACGAGCGCTAATGTGAGTCAATGCAGAGTTTCACTTAAGCACCACTACGAGCGCTAATGTGAGTCAATGCAGAGTTTCACTTAAGCACCACTACGAGCGCTAATGTGAGTCAATGCAGAGTTTCACTTAAGCCCTTATAACTACATTCGGTGTTGACATTCTTCAAACAAATCAAAGAAGGCCCAAGGGTATTGAACTAAGGGATACATTACAGAAATAATTATGTCAATAAGTTAAATGGCTAGGATTTAAATCAAGAAGGAAACCAGTAAAGAAACAAGCGATTTTAGGCTCTTTTTCCGGAACTGCAATTGGGTCATTTGGGCCGGAAGTGATTTTAGAACTTTGTTGTTTTTGTTTGATAGAACCATCCAAGACTCACTATTGGAAACATTTCTGGGCCCTTTAGCCCTTCAACTTTCGGCACAATTGAGGAAATTGCTTCATTTTACATTGTTCGTAGTAATGGGACCTGTACTTCGTCTGCGAAGAAATGCTTATGTTTATGCAAATCCCAAACCAGAACTGCTGTCCACGGTAGAGTATATTTGTTATCCGCTTTAGCAAGTATTCTGGCCAAATAATAATAATAATAATAATAATAATAATAATAATAATAATAATAATAATAATAATAATAATAATAATAATAATAATTTGTTTGTAACAACTACTATGAGAAAAGGAAGACTATCATTTTACGGGCATATTAATAGAATGAGTCCAATGAGACTGACACACAGGATATATAGTCCAAAAGAGAAGTGGAAGAAGGCACAAGCATTATAACTTAAAGAGATTCCCAAGGACTTGGAAGAAGGGGAACAACCTTTAGGAAGAAAATTGCGGGAATGAGCGATAGACAAGAGAAACTCGTAGTGTCACGCAAAATCTCGGTTGTAGAGCTACAAAGGAGAAGCCAAAGACTTAAAAACATCTGGAAGGAGTGCAAAGAAAGGGGAGTAAGTTTGAGAGAGAAGGAGAGAAGATCTGGTGGATTGTGTAAACGTGGTCCATACATGACCTTAACGAATGAAACACATAATCTGTTTGCATTCTGCGTGAATTAAAATAGCTGAAATAATATAGAGCAAACTTTCATCCGTTTCTTCCCAGACATCCGTAAAAGCACCTTGCATTCCTGAGACAGAATTTTCTCACTTTTCCAGTATCACCCGGAACTTTTCTGGCTACAGGTTGTCGATGGTTAAAGCGGGACAGTTGGTATGAAAAATATCGCACTGTTCTGAGAACCAATCTTGCATCATCCCTTACTTATACACACCAAGTTAGGTCCAATAGGACGACAGTGCTGACACACTGGTGAGACTCCTAACATGAGTATATTCAGTATGTGAGACTGAAGGCGTCCAACATATTTCCAAACAAAATTTCAATTCCACTGTTGGCGCACTGACAAGGCAGTGGAATTCTAAAGTGTAAAAATCCATAGAAATCATTAGCATTCGACCTAGATACGAGTGTCTTCCAGACACATGCAGCAGTCCCCTCAGCTATTTGAAATGTCTGTGTACAATGACTAACCGACGACAACAGGTCACTTTTAAGTAAACAACTAATGGTTATAACGTATATATTGATGATGATGCTTGTTGTTTTAAGGGGCCTAACATTGAAGGTCATCGGCCCCTGCATATATATTTCTATGCTTATTGTTATTATTAATAATAATAATAATAACAACAATAATAATTCGGTGGTAAACTGAAAGCGGTTTTTATTCAATTACGAATTTTGTTACTTGTTTAAGGTCGCATTAACACATCGAAGGATTTCGGCAACGGAGGAGTAGGAAAGGCCTAACTAATATTGGGAAGATAGCGGCCGTGACCTTAATTAAGGAACAACACCAGCATTTTCCTAGAGTGAAAATTGGAAACCATGGAAAACCTTCTTCAGGACTGCCGACGGTGGGATTCGAACCTACGATCTCCCGAACGCAAGCTCACAGCTACGCGCCCTAACCGCACGGTTAACTCGCTCGGTCAATTATATTAAGTGGTAGCCTTCATTGCTCAAAATAGTGGATGACCACGAGGTCATTACCCCGAAAGCTGATTGGACCCTCAAATAGCATTACCAGAGATAACGCGGTTATAGGGAAGCTGCAAAAACCGATGCCAATTCAGTCATGTGGCGTATTAGGTAGGATGAGGAGTGAGGTAGTTTGCCATTGCTTTCCTCACTGGGTCAGAAAGTGCTGTTGCAGCACAGTTATCCCCATGAATAGCGCCTTTTATAATATTCAGACGCACTAGTCGTGTTCCGCATATTACTCAGCACAACCCTTGCAGCTTCCACACTGTCACTGCCATAAGTGGTCTGGAACTTCAGTAGGAGCTAATTCTTGTCCCGGCCTGTGCGAACAGAAATATGAGGAAATATTAAATCCATTAAGGAATATAACAGGTGGACGATATCAATAGTCATATCAAATTAGGAGGTAGGTCATTCTCCGTCAAGTAAACATTCCGTTTGCACTCTTACTACGGTACTTCACATTATACAAAGAGCGGAAATTAACTAGCATTGACTGGGCCAAGCTAATACCAATCCGGATGATAGTTTCCCACTAACTATTTGAAAATCTTCTAAGTACTAAATATGGCCGAGCTGATTGAGGGCGGAGTAAGTTAGACTTACACTGTTAGTACGAAACTGTAAAGAAGACTCCTTGGACTGGCATACATGGTACTTATCACATTTTGGCCATCTTACGATTTTTCTTCCCCAGCAGGCTGGATGTGGAACAATCGCTCCACTTGAGCGCCATTCACACGCTGATGGGTCAGAACAATGATATTAGTAGTTCTCGCAGTCACGTGGGGGGAAGTGGCATGGTGCCAAAGCCTGCTCTTCACAGTGATGATGTCAATGTGTGGTGGAGTCCGAACAGAGCATGGGACTTAGAACACCGAGAAATCAATAGAGAAACTACAGCAAATGTTTATTGAAAAGCCGACTGCACTGATGACAATTGGCGCAGTCTACTTCACATACTCTGAGGTGTTAGTCTTCTCAGATATTGTAGGATTATTGTTTTCATGAATTACGGCATATTTTCAAAAGCAGAGAATTTACGCAGCCTTGTAAATTGTGGTGACTAAAAATTACTCGAAGTATTTCAACTTATTTATACATAACTGATATGTAATTTAAAATGTGACCAATATTTTATTCTGTTACATAAGGATTTCTTACAAAATTAATGTGAAAATATAAGAACAGAGTATATTAATATGAAAGTGGGAACTACATTGGAAACATAAGCTAAAAATTGTTTCTTCTATCAGTCCCTTTTTGTCCAAAAGACCGTTCTTAACATATACTAGCCTCTATAAATCATAATAATGCCTCGTTCATCCACTCCCGAAGTTTCTCCTGGCATGTCCATTCGTCTTGCTGTAACTGAGTTCGAAAGAAAAAATGTAATTGTGGATGTAAAGCAACGATGAAGCGTACGATGATATAGTGCATTAATTATTTGAAGACTAGAAAGGTTGCCAAAGGCATGAGAATAAAAATTAGTTTCCCAAGATATCCCGGTTGAAGTTGCAACATAGTATGAAATAAATTGCAGAAATTGACCATGGTATTTCAAAATTCGCCAGTACTAATTTTATTAAAACGGTAAGTTACAGTATTATCATGAATAGGGAATCGTATCACTTAAGTATCCAAAGCTTTAAATTATTATAATTAAAATGTTTCTTTGCTAGTAATATTGAGAGTTTCTGTGGCATTTAAATTAAGTAGACTCATAATTACATACAGTTAATCATCCTATTCAGCAATTCATAGCTCGAAACCATACTGTGGGGAGCAGAAGAAAATTCCTTTATAACTAACCAGAACATTCCTCCACCTCCTCACACCCAATCTGAACCATGAATCTAAACAATCTCCGCTAAATGCTTAGCTCATCCAGACATAAACTTAACGACATCCAGAAAGTATTATTTTGCGACAAAATGGTGGATGATATAATTGAATTTTTAATTTTATATCCAGCGTTTACTTTTCAGAAAATTTTGAAAAATTATACGTATAAAAATTATGTACCTTGAATATTTTATCCAGATAACAACGTCATTGTTCGGCTCCTTAGATAAATGGGTATCGTGCTAACCTTTGGTCACAGGGTCCCGGGTTCGATTTCGGACAGGGTCGGGAAATTTACCCATAATTGGTTAATTCCGCTGGCACAGGGGTTGGGTATATGTGTCGTCTTCATCAGGTCGCCTACGGGAGTCAAATCAAAAGATCTGAATCTGGCGAGCCGAACTTGTCCTCTGACACTCCCGGCACTAAAAGCCGTACGCCATTTCAGATTTTTAAGCACATCATTTCATCTTCCTTAGCCTAAAACTCGTTATGTCTGCAGTCAAATTTCCCTATTTCCTCCGTACCACATGAAAATTGTTCCCCTCCCCCACCCCCACCCCATCTCTTAAAATATACCGCGACAAAGCTCGATAGCTGCAGTCGCTTAAGTGCGGCCAGTATCCAGTATTCGGGAGATAGTAGGTTCGAACCCCACTGTCGACAGCCCTGAAAATGGTTGTCCGTGGTTTCCGATTTTCACACCAGGCAAATGCTGGGGCTGAACCTTAATTAAGGCCACGGCCGTTTCCTTCCCACTCCTAGCCCTCCCCTGTCCCATCGTCACCATAAGACCTATCTGTGTCGGCGCGACGTAAAGCAACTAGCAAACAAATATATATACCGTTTCCTTCAGCACGCATGTTACCTCCAAATGATACATCAAATTCGCGTGAAGAAAACGGGTTTGGCGCTATGCCACTTCTTCGCTCTTGACTGCAATTCGCAACTCACAATTGTAATACCACGAGCGGGGGGATCTGTTTCTTGTTATGAATGATTTAAATATTGTACATTTTGTATTTTCATTTTATTCTCATTAAGAAACATATTATATTAATCACTTACTAGGGCTATTTTATAATAATTGAAACAAGATTATTTTCTCTCTTATAATGGCAATTAAAGCAGAAAGTGTACTCTGTCGTTTAACTTGGCATGTACTCTCCAACCGTTGCTCGCGTCCGTAGGAATTACCTCTTTATTACCCTACACGTGTTCCCTGCGTGGTGCTAAGCGAACAACTCGGCAGTGCAGAACTCGGTGAAGTAATTCATGTTAATGACCGATAAGAGACCGAACAGACGTGAATGAAACATTAGAAATCCGTGCGCTGAATGTTATCTTAAGATAGGATTATAGCAGTAACAAAATTTCTTATCCCAAATATGTTCATTTTCCGACAAATTGGCTCTATTGTGCGCTGTATCACTAATACCAAGAAGTCTCCCACATCCCACGGGTTACCTATGCTCAGCCACATTTCACCACCACACCTAAAGGGGAAGTAAACGCTTCTGAGAGAAGTAAAGGAGATCTGGTCAACACCCTCACTTCCTCTTCATCAGGGACGTTGTCACCTGCCATGTTTCATATGTGCTCAGAAACTACTGTAATTATAAACTGTATACAGAATCACTGCTAAGTTTATCATCATAATTCAAAATGTGAAGTTAATTTTCAGTTTGTTGAGTCTCCCCCGTTCACGTAATATACATGTTAAAATCAGGGACGGGACTTCACGATTTGTTTAGGCATATGTAGATGTGCCTAAAACGTATCATAAACTCTAGGAGACGTACGAAGAAAGGCATGAGAACTAAATTTTACAGAGAACAACGAAAACTTTAAATTTTTGAACGCTTGGTGGTTGTGTTAGTGCCATCGTTTTGGATGCAGTCTGTGGTGTAATATGAATGTTCACATGTCGGCACTGTAATATTTCTTATTTTATAGGAATTGAGTGGCCGTCTACGTATCGTAACGGTTAGTGTTATTAGCTGCCGTCCTCGGGGACCCGGGCTCGATTCTCGGCACTGCCAGAAAATTAAGAATGGCAGGATGGCTGGTTGAAATGGTACATGCAGCTCACGTCCATTGAGGGTGTGCTTGACAAGAGCTGCACCACCCCGGGATGTGGATACGAGTTTACTTTTTTTAGGAGTTAAGTGCATCAAGGTTACCTTACCTTTTATTTCCAACTCAAGTTTAATAGCAAGTACAAGAAAAACCTGTCACATGTATACATATCATATAAGTAAACAATGTGACTCGTATCTTTTTGTACTTTCTACCATATAAATACATGAGACTTACTGTACGTCCTCTTTGGGCGTAAAACCTTACTCATGCACTATTTAGGTCGTACCTTTGAATATCCTTTGAGATCAGTGTTGTTGTTGTTGTTTTTGTTGTTGTTGGTGGTGGTGGTGGTGGTGGTGGTGGTGGAGGTGGTGGTGGTGGTGGTGGTGGTGGTGGTGGTGCGATTCTACAGCAAACAAAGGAACTGCCTGAAATGATACATTTCACATGAACGGAAAGTGCCTAATGTAGACACTCTGCTGGATATTTCATGTTCGATATCAGTATACAATACCGATTGACATACACATTTGGCGGCTTGCCGGTATAACCGGGCGTCAGATTATTATTACCCATTATCAGATTATGGTCAGATTATATCGTGGAAATCTTTCCTACTGCTAAGTTTATGGTGGACGCATTGATCTGGTTAGAGGTACACGACATCCACCATAAGCTTTCGGTAGGGAAGATGTCCACGAGGCAGATACGGGCTGCGTGCGCGAAATGTACAGAGAAAATTGTGACAGACACCACGCTACAGTGAGCTCAAACAGGCTAATATCTTTGACTGAACTGTGTACAAAATAAACTGTGTACATTAAGATGGCCGTTGACTGCTATGAATACATTTTTAATTTATATGGTCTTCGTATTCGATCACACAGGACCCTAATCTCGATCTACCTCATTGGTTTTTCTAGTAATAATAAATTTAATGCAGCCATGTGTCCATATACAAGTCCTATTAGGCTATTGTAAATAGTCAACTAAAGTTAATCCTCCAGGAAGAATTTCATTTTGCGGAGGTCCCTCTTTTCTGGATCTTCTAGGTCGTGATTACAACGGTCACGCACACAGTCTTCATCAGGTGCATGATAAGCTTTCCTTCTGCATAATCGGTGGTGGAAACCGTGCACTGCTATTCGGGTCACCAGGCTGTCTCAGTTCTTAGTTTGCTCCCGCCCATCTGCGAGGTCACGGCCTCTGTGCCGTGACAAATCTCAATAATAACGAAGTTCTCTTTAAAAACATGTAAAAAAGTATTTTATAACAATACGTTGTCGTTATACAAATGACGAAGCCGGCATGGCATGAGGAAAACAATTTTAAAGAATAGTTCTAGGTTGGTTATAATGATAATATATCAAGAAACGTTAAAATATTAAAGAAACCTGAAATACTACACGACTATGACAGTGTTTCAAAATAAGAATCATCTTTTGAAATATAGACATACAGTATGCTTAGACAAATGCATATAATCATCCTTTCTTCAATATTATATCCCGATTAACCTAAAAGTAACAGATTGCTATTTGTCTAGGTACCGAGATCGATAACTGTCCAATATCCAGTATTCGCGAGATAGTGGGTTCGAACCCCACTGTCGGCAGCCTTCAAGATTGTTTTCGGTGGTTTACCTCCCATTTTCATATCAGGCAAATTCTGTACCTTAATTAAGGCCATGGCCGCTTCTTCCCACACTTAGCCCTTTCTTGTCCCATCGTCGCTATAAAATCTGTGTCGGTATGACGTAAAGCAACTCGCAAGAAAAAAATGTCAAGGCGAATTTAAAAACGCCGGGATTATACTTGTGCCCGTAACACACACACTCTATCATTGTACAGTGTTATGCATTTCCGTGTTCACCATGGGCACCTGTTACTATCAATTAATTATTCATCAATAAAGTGGATAACAGTGTTGAAAGAATTATCCCTGAAATGGTACCGAGGAAAAGTACGGATTTATCTTCGATGATCACGACAGCCTGTCAATAATAACAAAAAATGGATTGCCTGGCAACAATCTAGTACCTTTCCATAACAGCTCATCTACACAGTAAATATTTATTTTATCAGCACTCTGATCTGCAGTAGTTGTTCAGCACATCAATAACACTTTAACATAAATATTTGTTTATATGGCATCGTAAATTATATTCCAAATAATGAACAGTTCACTCTGGCATTCATTCATGAATTTGAACCAGTACTTTTATTACAATAAAATTCTAATTTCATCACGCCACTCCGTCTGTAAAATTCCTGAAATTATGATCAATTTTATGCATGAATAATTTATATAATTACTTGTCTTTTTTCCCAAATTAATTGTAATGATGACTGCTTTCAACCATCCAAAAGTTTCCTAACCAAATTTCATGTCAGTGCTATACTTCTTTCCAGTAATTTCGTCACTGTCCTCTAATTATTGTACATGGCATTTACTGACGCGTATGCACATTAACGGCATATCAACTATCTCAATCCTAACGTATTTTTCAATTGTCTTTAAATATTTCAAAATTTGACAAGAACTTAATTATACATTTATGAACTGAATATGACGACCTTTTTAAAAATTCTCCTCTACGTGACCTCTTTGGAATCATTCAATTTGTTGAACATGAAATGTCGGACTTTGGGATGACGTGATTTCCCTATTAAACTATACCACTAGACATATTCTTGCCGTAGTTCTTTTTTATACAAAAACTTTCCGTTACAGTACATGTTTACCAACTTAAATCCCTACATGTGTACCATCGATGAAAGGTTGTGAGAGAGTGAACCAGGTTAAATTTTGTTCTATCAGTGTTATTTCAAATTTTATAATTTCTTTGTTGCATACCTTTCTTCTACAATCATTCTGGGGCAGATAGGTATTCATCAGTTTATATTTAATAACACTCAATTGACACATCCTCTTGTCAGTAGATTTACTGGCACTTAAAATAAACTTATGCATGTCGAAATCCGCACCTAAGCTATTTCTAAAACCATAAAAGCAGTTAGTGGGACGTAAACTCGAGAACATTTTTGAGTTCCTGAATTCTTAATTCTATGTTTATTATTATGGTAAAGCGTTCCTCAATAACATCTGTATCCGTTCGTATATTACACACTGTCCAAAATAAATTAAAGAATGTCGACAAATAAAAATGAGATTTCCGGAAACTCTGGATATAAGCGTTGAAAAAGGGGTATCACGTATCACTTTCTTTTAAAGTAGATATTGATAAGTATATATTGAATTCATTCTTAGAAGGCACTTCGTTCCGACGCTCTAGAGCGTTCTCACGGTTCTCACAGAGCCACCTATAAGAAAAGTGGTCAACAAGTAAATAATGTCAAAAATCTCCTTCATCGAGCTTCAAGGTTAAGTCTGAAATTGCCACAGGCTAGAAGAAAGAGTCAAGTCAGCAACAGCGAGCTGCTTTACAACTCGAACGAACAGCATTCGGGACGCTGTGATAGATATCGGCAGAATGGCTCCTAAGAGAGTTGTCAGCTACACCCTTCAGAGTTATTAATCTCAGCCTACGTGCAATTGATTCACTTGCTACTTTCTTCGGATTTCCTCGATTTGTACATGCCATTGCCATATAGCTATGTATCTCGTTACTTATTCCTTTAAATATTACTTAATACAGACTGTATTACATTTAGTGAGGTCTCATCCGTTCGCTAGGGTACGCCACTTTATAACAATTATCTGTAGACGAACTATGTTTAGCGTAGAGTAGACTTTTCTTTTTTAGTCAGAATTGACACATTGATAGTGTTGTCATCAGCCGTATGGTACATGCACATCCTTTGCCGTCAACATAGTAACCATAAACTACTGTTAGTTATAACTTAAAAGTGTGAAAAACAACCCATTAATATTACAGGTTTATTGATCTATTTGTGCATTTTAAACGCCGTTGGCGAAAACACGTTTTCTATTAGAATAAAATGACAATAGTATTAATAATTTTAAACACACTGTAAATAGTTATGTATACTTATTCTTCTTCTTATTCTTCCTTGCATTTCCCGAAATGCGTATAGAGTGGCAATAATGTGAATTCGGCTCAGTTTTACGGCAGGATACCCTTACTGACACCAACCCCATGTGGAGGGATGCATTCAATACTGCGTGTTTTTGTGCTGTAATGTGAAGTGTTGTATGCATATGAAGATCCGCATTAAGAAGAGTACAAAAAATAGCCCACGAGTTGGAAAAATTAACCAAACATGGTTAAAATTCATGGCTCGGCTGGGAATTGAACCTAGAGCTCTCTGAATTGAAGACCAGTACACTGACCATTCTGCCAATGAGTTGGAAATTTTAATTAGGTATGTAATATTAATGAAGTGAGAACATTCGAGCTTAATACCTTTTTAGTTCGTATCCGGGGGGTGTTAAAGTTTGCTCTAAAATTAGTGAATTACGTCCGACAGTAAAATAGGCCCTATTGTGCCTTTCATAGTTATAAAAATGTATTCAATTCATTCTGTTTTCATGAAAATTGTTTGGACACTTTATTTTTAGAATTATGTAATGAGCATACATTTATACTGCTCTCTCTCTCTCTCTCTCTCTCTCTCTCTCTCTCTCTCTCTGCCCTAATAATTTTAACTTTTAGGTGATTTTTATCCTTACTTCAAATTTAGTTTGATTCTTGAGTAAGTATTGTACTAATCTATACAATCTAGACTTTTCAGTAAATATCAAGCAGTATTTCGCTCTACATCTTTCATTTAGTGGGCGTCCTAACAAAAAGACAACATATTTTTCGTAATAAAATAAATATCATTCCACAGAATTATATACAATCTTCAGCCATTTGTAATGTATAGGCCTGTAGTAATTTTATGGTGTCAGAAATCGCTTTCTATTAAACAACGATAGAAGTTTCTGGATCCCGAAATTCTGGATTCAAATTTAGCGAACGGGGTTCGGATTTTGAGCAACGGAAAATAATCCATCCGGGATTTCATGGTATACGATGTCGGCGTGTAATAGATCTCTTATGTCATGGTCGGTGTTCTATTAAAAGTTAGGAATACATTGCCCCGTAGAGTGCGGCTTTTTGGACTTCTGGAGAGTTGAGATCACACGGCTATTATTATTATTATTATTATTATTATTATTATTATTATTATTATTATTATTATTATTATTATTATTATTATTATTATTATTATTATTATTATTATTATTATTATTATTATTATGGGGATAGGTCTTAGATTTAGGAGGATATTTTTGCAGATCAATATGTTTATTATGTGTACACAGTTGTTAGCATCATACGGCTATTGAGACAGAAGTTCAACGGCACATAGCTTTATCTCTGTTTCTTTCTGCGGACTGTAGGCACCCAATTACAATATAATTCCCATTACAATCGCTGACCACGAGACACTCCAATACCTGCAGATAAAACAGTCTTCTATACTACAACCAAGTGTGAAGGATCCGATCGAGAGTGTTTGTGTTTAGGTGCCGTCCTTTCTGTCTGTGATGACCTTGAGGTCGCCCATAATAACTATACAAGCGTGGCTGCAGATTAAGTGACAAAAGGAATAAAGCATAGAAAATAGATGATTAATTAGTTGATTTTCTTAACTTGCTATTACACGTGAGAAATTAATTTTGTTACATATTGCTAACATTATGCGGACATAGTGCGAATGCAAAACAAGTATTATTTCAAAAATTTACAGAAATAGTTACATCTTCTACCCGCGGTTATAACATTCATCTTGGAGAAACCAGTTAATAATCACATATGCCTACTGGACACACTTTATATCGTCGGTGAAGCACTTGTGCCACGTAAGGAAAATGCATATTTTTACCAGAGGAACATTACACATAAAACTGCAAATATGGCCAAAAATCGCAGGATTGGGTCGTTAGCAATCTAATACAATTGATATCGAAATAATGAACATAATTTGTGCACGCAATTGTCCATGTTAGTCACGCGATGTTGAACCACCGCATTTGGCAGTATTCAGTTAGCTGCGCAGAGCTGAATCTTACGCGACGATATTCATAATAAAAAGACGGTCAGCTATAAACTGTTTTCTTACAACTTGATTTACGTCGCACTGATACAGACAGGACTTACGGTGACGACACAACATGTTTGGCCAAGTACGACCGCCATATTATGTTCGCTGGCGGGCTGAAATCATACTGAGTCTAAATTAATTCATGCAGGAATCTAACGACAACTTTGTTCAAATTCATACCGTTTTCATAGGTTTCCCTAAGAAGGACGGACGATTCTGAAACAAGGTGTTGAGTGATTCTTCATTATATCAGCAACCATACTATATTATTTACTTCCTTTCAAGTAGATTTGCTCAACGAGTGTTTAACTGGTTGTCAAGGATTGAATAACTGTTTCTGTCCTGCCACGAAGTACAAGGACTAACCGACTGTGTCACTAATATTGGATTTTGTTTGAAATTAACCAAGGAGTAAATATATTTGAACTGTTTATGGGTAGAATGCGTTGGCGAGAGTAAACTGTCACATTATGTTCGCCGGTCGGTGACAGTTTAACAGGAAACCAGTCCAACTATGATAACACAATAATTCACATCAATAAGCTCTACTATTGGTCAATCTGATGAAGTGTGATTTTACAATAGTTGAATGTAGTGGTCAGGGTTCAAAAATTCGTGTTCATTCGTATCGTACGTTTAGAGTAAAAATAAGGAATGCGATATGTATTAAAATATGTTATTGATTAGTTTATGTATAAACGGTCATTCCTTATGAAGTCTATGAGTCTCATCATCAACCAAATATTTTGTAACAGATCATAAATAACAAAAGTGTATTTAGTAATTAGTACCACTGTATGAGGAACACCATGGGTCTAATTTACCAGTGATTAGTACCATTATGAGGGACCGGTGACTGGTTTAATATTCGCTATAATTTCTCGACGGAGGACGAAGTCTATCAATCTTTCTACCTGTTAAATGAACCTGTCAGTGCCTCTCTGTGATGAAGTTGTCAGTTTGAATCTATAAAGCGCTGTAATTGATGTACACCTATGCTTTCACAGTAGTTACACCTAACGTGGACTTCTTTGAATATGATCGGACATATCAAACCTTGCTTATTTAGTGATTATGCCTGTCGTAGTCCCCTATGAATAATGTGAATAAATGAGCAAGCCCATTACGCAAATACACAAAGGAATTAAGCATCTAGAAGTCGAAGCCGTGTGTTTTCTGCATCCAAATGTCAGTCAGCTCAGTACGATGTAGAAAGAACCTGGAGTGAAGTGTAGTTAGGTACAAGCCATTTCTCTTGTTGTTTTACTGGAAACAAATTCTGGACGCGATTTCTCTTTGCTCGATCGATGGTGGGGGAGGTTATCGTTACAAAATGATGATAGAACACAATGAAGGTGTCTGTGGGTGTGTGGTGCGCACATGCAAGACTTGTCATTATAAGGACACTGATTAAAGTGAATTGTGTTGATATTGAGATTGCAGTACACTACAAAATCTTATATAAAATACAGAATAAGAACAATACGTTCAAGTCAACAGTTTTATAGCGAATGGTATGTTCAGTTTACAATGTAAAATCCAACTTTAGGGGCTTATTATAAAATAGATTCAACAGATCTGTTGGTTTTAAAATTATGTCTCTAAATGTTTATTTAGTTTATTGTTTATTGTCAGTTTCTGTTTATTTTATTCTTGTAAATTTCCCATGGGGGTTCTAAAACCCAGTAAACTTGTCGTAAGGGGCGAATAAAAGGGGCCAGCAAAGGATGATGTTTTTGTAACCATGAGATTACCTGTGATTAGTAACATTACGTGAGGAACACCATGGGTATGTGATTAGTATCATTAAAGGAGGAACACCATAGGTTTACATTACCTGTAATTAGTACCACTGTATGAGGAACACCATGGGCCTAATTTACCAGTGATTAGTACCATTATGAGGGACCGGTGACCTTGATTTTGGACCCTTTTGGACAACAAACATCATAGATATGTGATTTTGCTTTGGAAGCAGTCCCCTGTTCAGTTTATACCAATGTTTTAAGTTATTTTACGGGACGCTGGAGCACTGAGGGTCGGATCCACTGATTGTTTTAATTTCACAGTAAGTTTCCATCACCGGTCGAGTTGGCCATGCGGTTAGGGGCGCGCGGTTTGAGCTTGCATCCGGGAGATAGTGGATTCGAATCCCACTGTCGGCAGGCCTGAAGATGGTTTTCCATGGTTTCCCATTTACACACCAGGCAAATGCTGGGGTTTTACCTTAATTAAGGCCACGGCCGCTTCCTTCCCCCTCCTAGCCCTTTCATATCCCATCGTCGCCATAAGACCTGTTTGTGTCGGTGCGACGTAAAGCCACCAGCAAAAGAGAAAGATAATTTTTCATCGTTGTCCTTTTGGATGGCTTTTGGAACTTTGATAATCATATCATTGCGCTTCATTACGTACCATAAAGGGTCGATGACCTAGATGTTAGGTATCTTTGAACAACAACCACCATCGGTATCATCATCATCCAAACCTCTTTCCATCCTTGCGTCAACCTTGAATCATCTTCGACCTACTTGACACTTTTATGTTTATTCTCGTTATAACTTATATTCTCTATAAGAGAGAATAACGAAAGATGAAGGGACACTGGAGGAATGAACAAGTAGGGAGAAAGAAGTTAGTTTTACTCGTTACTGAGAGAAGAGAGCTTGCCTCATCCTTATACAATAAGCAGGATCCCCGCAGCACGAGTGTCGTATACCAACCCTTGCCTTACTTAATATTCCGTGAGTGTGGCTCCGCACGTGTTTCAGATCCGCAGAGGTTTGCTCAACATTTATGTAAATGTTTTGACAAGTAGTTATTTTAAATATTCTTACATACAGAAGAACTGATAACATTTTCCAGACTCAGGTGTGCAATATGTGACATACATGAATTGCAAATAGGATGTATCATGTACGAGAGGACACATATTGAAACTGACAAAATGAAATATATTCAATAATTCATTGCACAGAGCTTTTTAACTTCTGTGAAAATGAATCCAACTTTTATAATAGTAATATTAATAATAATAATAATAATAATAATAATAATAATAATAATAATAATAATAATAATAATAATAACATCAAGGACAACACGACACAACTGAACACCAAATATGGAACAATAAACCGTGTTTATAAGTTGAAATACCGTGGTGAATGGATCCAATCAAACTGACTAGACACAGAGGCCTTAGCGGCCAGAGCAAAAACATTGGAGGTTGCTTTCCAAACCAACAGGAAAATATATATAATAAAAGGTGCCTTTCTATAAATACCAACCGGGCGAGTTGGCCGTGCGGTTAGGGGCGCTCAGCTGTGAGCTTGCATCCGGGAGATAGTGTGTTCGAACCCCACTGTCGGCAGCCCTGAAGATGGTTTTACGTGGCTTCCCATTTTCTTACCAGGCAGATGCTGGGGCTGTACCTTAATTAAGGCCACGGCCACTTCCATCCCACTCCCAGCCCTATACTATCCCATCGTCGCCATAAGACCTATCTGTGTCGGTACGACGTAAAACAAATTGTAAAAGAAATGTATAAATACCAAAATTCACCATTCTAACACTGACGTCACCAATCAGCAGCCGTTTGACATCCAGTTCAAGGAGAGGAAATGGCGCTGGATCGGCCACACATTAAGGAAGCCGGATGGAGCTGTTGAGAGGGCAGTGCTGGACTGGAACCCTCAAGGCACCAGAAAGCGAGGTCGGCCAAAGAAGACCTGGAAGAGGACGATCGAAAAGGAAATCGCAGAGGTTGACAAGACCTGGAGCGAAGTGAAGAGAATGGCCAGGAACCGTACTGTGTGGAGAAATTTCGCCAAGGACCTATGCTCCAGAGGGAGCAACAGGAAATAAGTCAAGTCAAGTCAACACTGATGTCAAGCCGTTATTTCTTTATGCGTCAGAAAGCCTGATCCTTTCTCAGAAATGTGCGCTCACTAAGTTAGAGCAAGGAGAGAGAGAAAGATTCTCCACAACATTCTTCACCCAAACTACAAAAACGATATGTACATGACAAAATCCAGACAAGAAATCTACACTACGATAAAGATCTCGGGCATAAAGCGCAAATGCAGGGCTCGTTTCTGCGCTCACTTATGACGGATAGACTTTTGATAGATAAACGCAATTTTAATAATGTTGACTCAAAACCAAAAACAACAGTTCCCTGTTACGATAACGTTAAGAAAGACCTCAAAGAAATGGGCCTACGACCAGATGAAGCGCACAAACTACACCTTCTCAGAACATGCCTTGTGAATTTGGGACTTTTCGGGAAGTGGAGCGGACAACTCATGCACAGTAGTCGGATGAACGCCTTGATCGACACAGCAAGTTAATGAAAACCTACCAGGTCCATCGAAAACTGAGTAAACGCCATTATTATTATTATTATTATTATTATTATTATTATTATTATTATTATTATTATTATTATTATTATTATTATTATTAATATTATTATTATTATTATTATTAATGGCGCAACACCCACTCGTCGTCTGGCAATTGTCCACTCTTCTTGACAATTAGGCAATAATAGAAACTGTGAAAAATGGCTAACTAGCCGTATGCTCAAAAAGTACCCAAATACAAAATATCATTTTGTATACATTATTTTATTTATTTTACCTTTATGAAATAAGGTATATGACTTATTTTATTCTTCCTCGCCTTTTTCCAAATTTATTGTTTTCGGTACTTGGTGTGGATTTTTGTCCAGTTTTACGGCCGCGTGTTGTTCCTGACGCCGTTTAGCTGTGGAGGTACGCAGAATATTCATTATTGTATTTCTGTGGTGTATTACCTGTACATGAAGAGAAATGAAGATTAACACAAAATCCAGTCCCGAGCCAGAAGAGTTAACATTACTCAGCTAACATCGAAACAGGGACCCTTTGAACTGAAGACTAGTACGCTGACCCCTGACAAAGGAATCGACAGGAAAAATTTAAGACTGTTGTGTACATTTTAAATTTGATATCATTAATAATAGGTTTTACAATACAGTACTTTACAGTAATTCAGGAGACTATAAATTTTAACGTATGTATTTCTCATCCTATATTTTTGGGATTAAAGTGCTATAAAATATTTCGTGCTATTTTACAACGAATAGAAATAGAAGTCAGTTTTTTCTTCTTCTCCTTCCTATTTTTATTATTCTCTTCCTCCTCCTCCTACTCCTGCTCCTCCTCCTCCTCCTCCTCCTAGCGTTTTCCCACGGGCGCAGGGTCTACTGTTTTAATCTTGCTCGCCATTTTGCACGATCTTGCGCACCGTGTGATCTTAAATTGAGAGTCTTCATATCAGAAAAAGACATCAGCATTATAATAGAAATCCATCATAACATATTTAATTTATTAGAGCAGGTGAGTTGGCCGTGCGGCTAGGAGCACGCAACCATGAGCTTACATCCGGGAGATAGTGGGTTCGAACCCCTCTGTTGAACCCCACTGTCGGCAGCCCTGAAGATGGTTTTCCGTTGTTTCCCATTTTCACACCACGCAAATGCCAGAGCTGTACCTTAATTAAGGCCACGGCAACTTTCTTCCAATTCCTAGCCCACAAAGTCGCAAGTAATCCTTCTTGGCCATCAAAATCAAATAACAAGTATAACTAAACGTCCTTTGCCAAGAGTAATCCTGCAGAATGTTCCAATTCCTTTTGTATCACAAGTGAAGAATCTCGGTGTTATCATGGACGAACGCATGACTTGGTCTGCACATGTCTTACATATCTGTCAAAAAGTTTACTCAGCTTTACATTCTTTATATAAATATAAACATATATTTCCAATAAAGCTTAAAAAGAAATTAATTGAAGCCCTTGTAATGCCACATTTTGACTATTGTGATGTTGTTTTCAATGACGTCAGGCCGCAATTTTCCCTAAGGCTGCGCGCTCAAAATGCATGTGTGAGATATATATGAAATTTAAGAAAATATGACCACGTGTCACCATCTTTCCTAAAATTAGAGTGGTCGCGACTCCATGTTCGTCGTAACCATCATACTTTGTCTCTTCTCCATCGAGTTCTTACTACATCTTCCCCATCATACCTTTCTTCACGTTTCCATTACTTCTCAAATGTTCATGACAGACATACAAGGGCTCAAACATCCAACCTGCTTATCATCCCTCACCATCGAACTGCCGCATGTAACAGCTCATTCTCGGTGTTTGCCGCACGAGAATGGAATCGTTTACCGGACGACGTCAGAGGAATACCAACTACAGTGTCATTTAAAAGAACGTTAAGAGGTATAACAGGATGCGAGTGACCTGTGAATTTCTAGCTTTTCAGTGATCGTGCTACTACAATATCATTAATAGCTATTATTATTATTATTATTATTATTATTATTATTATTATTATTATTATTATTATTGTTGTTGTTGTTGTTGTATGTATATACTACTGTGGTGGAATTTTATTTCAGTTGTATTTTGATTGTGTTTTAATTGTGTCTTCTAGTATTAATTACAGTATAATTACTTATGACTTTAATGTATACTAATTGGCTTAGTGTAAGAGAAGGCCCAATGGCCTTAACTACGCCAATATCTATCTATCTATCTATCTATCTATCTATCTATCTATCCCATCGTCGCCATAATATTTATGTGTGTCGTCAGTCGGGGCGACGTAAAGCAAATTGTAAAAAAAAAATTAAAAATACTAGAAAGCATTATTTTATTGGAGGCTATACTGAACCCTTGTCTTACGGGTTCAATACATAATTATTTTTGATCCAATATGTGTAAATCGTATGACAACATTTCAAATTATGTTGATAATAGCTGACCGAGTAACGGAATAACAAGGAGAAGAATAACAATAGTAATTCAGACTATTTGCGGAGAAAATTTAGGAAGTGAGCTGGTTTAATGTAGAGAAAATTCGGATACGGAATGACACATGGTTAAACATGATTTTTATTAACAGGGAGTAATAGCAAACAGACCTACACTTGGGCGTAAACGGATAAAGAGTTAACGGGCCTTATACTTACAGGCATTATAATAAAATATATTGCATTAATTGGAAGGAAGTGTTCGCACCCGCGACGCCACTACGGTGTGGGAACAGTGACGGAAGGAGGAGGAGAAGGAGAATAAGAAGACATGTAGATGATTGCCAAATTATACTTTATAGAGTAGGACACGAGTGCGAGAAAATCTGCATGGTGAATGTTAGGTACCCCTCTTATACGAGGACATTGTTCCATTCCGCTTTGAAATAAATATAAATGATGAAAAGAAGCAATGTGTGTCGGTAATAATTACAAAAACCTAAGAAAGTTCAAAATTATACACTTCATTGTACTTCATTTACAGGCAGCCCTGTATTTGGGTGGCTAACACGTGATATTGGAAAGTAGATTTTTAGACCAAACTTCTCAAACCTTTACAGTCACCTGTGCAGCTGGGTGATTTACTCTAAAGTAGAAAGCCTTATGTAATGGAATTAAGAAAGAGTAAACAAAAGGTTCAATTTCTTCACTGTGAAGTACCATTTTATTTCTAAGAAAACGGCGCGATGAGTGGCTCAGGCTGTTGAGGTGCTGGCCTTCTAATTCCAACTAACAAGGTTCGGTCCTGGCTCAGTCCGATAGTATTTGACGGTTCTCAAACACTTCGGCCGTGAAAGTAATTAGTGGAACGTAAAGCCTATAACATTATTATTATTATTATTATTATTATTATTATTATTATTATTATTATTATTATTATTATTACTATTATTATTATTATTATTATTATTATTATTATTATTATTATTACTACGAGTTCCTTGGATGTTTAATCGATTACCTCGTGAGGGGCTTCCTCAGCTAAAACAGACCTTTTTATCAAATAATTTGTGTCATATAATTGGAAAAATACTATGCAACATCAGAAAAATATACTGTATTTCTGCCCCGATCCCTCATTCATCATGATGTCCTTGACAGGCTGGACATTTGCCAGGAGGCGCACGAACGATCGGAATTGTCTAGCCCGATTATGCAATCTGCACTGCACTGCTGCATTATGTGTTGCGTAATACTTAGGGGTACTTCAACTCGCTCCTTCGAAGCATTAACCCTTTAACGCTCACATTATTTTATGTTTAGTTTGCGTACATGAACAGTGGCTAAATATCTAGGCACTTCAATAAAGTTGAATAAGCTTTACAGAAGTGACTGATATTCAGCCTTATTGAATTTGGTGGTGTCTGTAAAAGTTCAGTGGCTTAATATTTGGCCACTTTGTGTTCTGTGTTCTGCATTATGCTGCCATTTGGGATGAAAGTGGCTAAATATTAGGACATTGAGTTCCTTCATACCTAGCAGTATCAAATGTTGTGTATATTCTCATTTTGTTGCTATATATCGAGTGTTTCTGGACTGATTGCTACATTATATTCCGATATTCATAATTTTGTATACCGTAGGTATAATGATTTTTAACTATTGTCAATAATCAATGTGACGCTAAAAGCTAACAGTGCACATATTTAGCCACCAGCCTATTGTCATTAGAAATGAACAGTGGCTAAATATTAAGACACCAGGTTCTGAAGTTCGTTTGAAAGGTATTATGGAAAAACAATATCAATGACATCCAAACAACAGTTACCCCTGCCACAAATAATGTTCTAATAAAAAATAAAATTTGATCACTCAGGGAAAATTCAGCTGGCTAAATATTTAGCCACTAACCTATAAAGGGTTCTCGCTGTATTGTATGATGCGTCCATAGATACAATACAGATTTTGTAACCTTAAAATCTGTCGATCAATCACTCGCACTCCGGCAAATAGGTTCAGCGATTGTTGATGAGGCTCAGTTGACCGCCGTTTTAGGATGCACTGCAGTACTAACATTTCCCATGGTGTAAATCTGAATGTTGTTCTTAACACATTTTCCATACATATTTATACCGTTATTCTTCCTTCACCCACCTGCTGAAAAGATGATATTTACATCGACTTCATTTGGCACATTCTGTTTCTATACATTTAACGTCGCATTAAGTAAAATTGGTCAGCGGTGTCCTTGAGATTGTAAAGCTCTAGGACTAGGAAGGAAGTGGCTCTAACCTTAATTCAGGCATACACATGTGTAAAAATTCAGCATTAAATTTTAACATTTTTACAAAAATTTGGATTAAACACATTACACTCATGTGTAAGCCAATTTTAGGATAAAATTTTTCGAAACAAAAGATTCATTAAATTAGGTGTATGGTTTATTCTATTTTAATTTCCAGGTTAGTCTACTGCTCAACATATCACAAGTTAGTTTGGGCCAGGAAGGCTGAAATCATTGCACTATTTCTTGGCAACCGATCTGAAATTACTTTATTTGACAATAGCAACAATGATCAACTTAGTGAACAAAAGTAATATTAAAACAATTTAGTCCACTCTGAACATGTAAAAGTGTATTTATTCGAATTATTTATGATTTTAAATTTTTATACTAAAGTTAGAATTAGATTAGTCCGCTGTAGGATTTTTAATGCAGTTTGCTTATAGCGTGCCTATGTTGGTCCACAGTGCCTGTGGCTGTTAACTGTCTTTCAAGACTGATCAAACTGAATGCTTATTTTATTCCAAAATTTTACTAAACGTTCAATTTCCTTTCATACGACGGATTGGTCCATAAAATTTTGAAACCTCAGGATTTGAGAGTCAGATCACTCTGTTTCTTTACACCTTAAGTTTTAAGTAAAGAATTGTGCCTGAAGTGAAGAAGGGAAATAAAGCACAACCGTCCTCACAGCTGCCGAGTGTAGTGGGGCTTCAACCCCACTAACTCCGTAATGCAACCATTCAGCGACACGAACCGTACAACGTAGCCGACTTGCTCGGGTTTGGCACTTGCAGACGAGGTTACGACAGGAGCTGCATGTCGAAGTTATAGCAACTGCTCTCCCTTGTTCCACTTCTAGGCTTCCCTCTGAATCGGTCTCCTCTCCCCCAACGTGCTCTAGAAGAAATGGCAGCTCATTCATCCACCCTTACGTGGAGTGCACTATTGATTTTGAAGTATGTTGATAAGTGTGTGTTTTGAAGGAAGACAAGATTGTTAAAGCTACACATTCCCCACTTTAACGAGTGTTCGACAAGAAATTTGTCGGAACTGTGCACATGTCAGCTGACATTGTGAGTTTCTATATTTCCAGGTTGGCCGATGATTTTATGATACCTCGGTTCACGACCATATTTACCGTAAACTATTGATACTTGATAATTAAATGGCACTGAGATTATTAAAATTAATACATTTTTAAAGGTGAATACAAATATTGTTTGTGGTCCAGTTTTTCTTTTCATTATTGTCGTGGATGGTGGTGTTGTTGAAGAACATATTGTGATTATTCGTCGTATGCTTTAGTGAAAATGATCTTGGTGTTGTTCATGTTGGTGTTGGTGGTAGTGAAGATAATGTTAATACTGTTGTTGCTCGTGGTCAAGATTATCTCGTTGTTCTTCTTATCGCTGTCCGTGATAGTGTTAATGAAAATGATGTCACTTTTGTTGTATTATAATACTGATTATAGTGGTGGTGGTGGTTGTTAATATCACAGGTCAGATATATTTGCACCGTGTGCTGTAGAGTTAGGAGCGACACCAGAAGGAAAGAAACATATAAATCTTATGTAAATATATAAATCAATTCATTTTTAAGTAAGGTAAAATACATTATATCTCTACTTGTTTGCTCATCATAGTTACGTTATAGTTACCCGCATACGTATGTTTTCTCTTAGCTGAGTAGTGTTGTTTCTTATGCGATGATTTACTCAGGTGGAAGACCGATTTGCTATGAAATTTTTGGCCGAGTACAGTCGTCCCATTATGTTTACTGACGGTTGGGATTCTAACCGCGTCTAAACCATTTCATTTAGATCTTTAACACGTACAACTTGGTAACGTATAGATCAAATGCAACTATTGACATTAAAGGTGGTTTACCATGCTTTTCCGCCAAGAAAATTCCGGAGTTGTATTTTAATTATGACACGTTTTTTACAGTCCTAGAATTTTATCAAACCAACGTCACTGAACATTTTTATATCCTGGCTTTGCAAACAAAACACATAAAATTTGCACGTTCTTGCACTCAAGGGAGGAATTTTATTCCGCTAGTGTACAGCGCTATTCTATTCTACCCATTTTATAATTGTAAGAACAAATATTCTTATTCTGACACTTAAAAAATATTCAAATCTATTTCTCAGAGGTAAAATCTTTCACCTTGTTTTATATATATATATAAACCCATTATATGTTACTGTGACTTTAAACTGCTAGCATAAAAGTATACTTCTTACTTTAGTTCACCAACTGAGTCCAGCATCTTCGATGATATCAAAGACCCAGCAAGAGAAGAGAAATTGGTGGCTCCAAGTTCATCTTGCAGTGCTCAGCCAAGCGATCGTGAGTCCCCTCGGCTTATCTCAGACAAAGGAAGTTAATGATGCGGTGTGAAGCATCTCCTAAAACAATCGTCTAAGATGATATCCCCTAAAACTACCTCAACTACAAGTTTCACTGATGTTACCACCATACGATCGTAAGGGAGCAGCCATTAGAGCACAAACTAGTGTTTGTGCCATGAACTGAACATGGAGAAGTAAACTTACAATGGAGAACATCTGAAAAATTGCCAGGAGGTTCCTTGAACTCCCAATAAAGTTTATCCTTCACACCATTGGAAGTTTACAAATCAGAAACACTGGAGAAAAGTCGTGACCAGCTTTCAGCAAAGTTATAGAATACTCCAGTGTTTCTCTATATGCTAACACTGGTTGATCACTTTTGTGACATTGTGTAGAACAAAAATACAGATTTGATAATCTAATGGGTACCTCAACAACGCCAAGGATAACTACGCTGATCTGGCATTCTAAATGGTATTCCTAAGCAGTTCTCAGTTTATGAACGTGGAGTGGTGACCAAGGGGACCCTAAAGAAAACAAAATCAAACCCAATGGCGCAGCAGCCCCGAAGGGCCATGGCCTACCAAGAGACCGCTGCTCAGATCGAAGGCCTGCAGTTTACGAGGTGTCATGTGGTTAGGACGACGAATCCTCTTGACCGTTACTCTTGGCTTTCTAGACCGAGAAAGTCATCTCAGTGTCAGATATCTCCCCAATTGTAATCATGCAGGCTGAATGGACCTAGAACCAGCCCTCAGATTCAGGTAAAATCCCTGACATGGCCGGGAATCGAAAATAATATGTGAATGTTTTAAAGTCATCATAAAGAAGTAGCCATTCTTACATTAAACAGTCAGTAGTAAAACTAGTAAACTCCGGTTAAAACGATTTATTTAGAGACTTGAGGATTCAGAAGAGGTTTTAGGATCAATAAAGGAAACATATTTTTTGACTTCTGGAACGCTGTTTTCTTCGTATCAGAGTAGAGAAAACTTACTTGCATCTTTTTCTTCTCAAGGAGAGACCTTGTATTTTGCATGTTTGTCCCTGGAGATATAGCAAGTTTCAGTACAGAATAGTGCCGGAAGAATTAAGACTTTGCATTGATTCTCCAAAAAGAAGCTTTAAAACAGTACTTTACATAATTTCAACAAGTATGCTTCGGTGTCTGTCGGACAATCCGTTCGTTGAAAAGAATGATAAGAAAATTGTAACTGCTCCTCAACAAACCTTGCTATTTAGACCACCAATGGACGATTTGTGATGATTTCAATGTTGCTTATGCAACTGAGTGATTACACGAAGTTCTCATGTTTTCTCTGCGAACGGGACGGTAATGACAGGAAACATCACTATGTTAAGAAAAGAATTGCCATTGAGAATAACCTTACGGGCTGGATTTCATTTTCTCCAATAACACCTGACACCTGAAAATACTGGTGCTGTAAGCGAGGAGCAGGGAATGATTTCATCAACACATAGTGGAAATGGAAAAAAGTATGATGGGAGATGGAATGTTAACACGATGGTGGATTATTGCTGGATACTGAAAAGGAACGACCCTGAACGAGTCCAAAACAGGAAGAACAGTAAAAGAACTCTTGATGGGAAGAAAAATAGCTTCTATAAGTACTTCTAACCGTGTAGTAATACATATTTTTAAGTTGCGTATTGTGCTTTGATGTAAAATATTGTGTCGCATATTAATTTATTAAAACATGAAACAAAATTGTTTAAAAATTACGTCTTAGTTAACTTTTCCAAAATATAACACTTCTTCGCAAAAATATTCACTTCATACAGGAAAGCGGATCTCGTGATGGAAAGTTAAAATACATAAAAATAAGGTCCTAAAGTAAAAACAATATTTTAAAAATTCTTATGCAGGCCTGCGTGCCTGCGCCAAAAATTAAGAGAAGTAAGATGGTGATATTTTATTCTATTATTATGGTTTATGTAGACACCTAGATGCCGTAATTTTGTCTGCCATGTACGTGTTAGTAAATCTATTGACACAAAGCTCACGTATTTAAGCACCGGACTGAGCCGAATCGAATCCACAAACTTGGGCTCAGAAGACCAGCGCTATATAATCTGCGACACTCAGTCCGGCTGTCTAAGTCATTGTCCCGTAGGTTGGTTGGATCCTCAAATATCAATAACAAAAGTTATGCGTGCAAAGGGAAACCTCAAAAGCCAACGGCAGTTCTCTAGTGAGGAATGAGGTAGAATGCCAGTGCTTTTCACAACTCCCAGCACAATTGCCCCTATGAGTATCACCTTTCATAACATCCAGAGGCAGTATTCATGCTCTCAATGTCATCACTCAGCACCACCCGTATATCAGCACTATGCATACAGTTACCGCTATAGGCCTAAATGAGATTGAGACTTCTCTGGGAGCTACATTTTATTCTGGCCTGCAAAATATACTGCATACAACCACAAATAACCACATTTGGAAGCCTTTTTGTATACATTGTAAAATAATTCTGGTAATAAATTATAAATTAGTTCACTTCTTTAATGTTCTGGTGAGTTACGAATTACGTAGTTTGCGAATAAGTATCTCGAAAAAGAGGACATAAAATATAAAAATATAATATAACAATATAATGCAATAATCCCTGAGGGGATAGATATAGCTATGCCAATATTTTCGCTTTTGAAATATCGTAGCCGCCTCCGTGGTGTAGTGGTTGGTGTGATGAGCTGCAACCCCCGGAGGCCCGGGTTCGATTCCCGGCACTGTCACGAAATTTGAAAAGTGGTATGAGGGCTGGAACGGGCTCCACTCAGCCTCGGGATGTCAACTGAGTAGAGGGGGGTTCGATTCCTTCCTCAGCCATCCTTGAAGTGGTTTTCCGTGGTTTCCCACTTCTCCTCCACGCAAATGCCGGGATGGCACTTAACTTAAGGCCACGGCTGGTTCCTCCCCTCTTCCTTGTCTATCCCTTCCCCCACAAGGCCCCTGTTCATCGTAGCAGGCGAGGTCGCCTGGGCGAGGTACTGGTCCTCTTCACCAGTTCTATCCCAAGACCCGATGTCTGACGCTCCAGGACACTGGCCTTGAGGCAGTAGAGGTGGGATCCCTCGCTGAGAAAGAGGGAAAAAGCAACCCTGGAGGGTAAACAGATTAAGTAAAAGAAATATCGAAATTATAGAGCCTTTCCTACTTGATGGGAGTTGACCTTAAAGGAATTAGTCACCAGTCGCATACCGGTATAAGAGAACCAGCCTACCGACCAAGTGGCCGTGCGGCTTGAATCACGTAGCTATCAGCTTGCAATTGGGGTTCGAACCCCACTGTCGGCATGCTTGAAGATCTTTTTCCGTGGTTTCCCATTTTCAAACCAGGCCAATGCTGGGACTGTAACTTAATTAAGACCACGGCCACTTTCTTCCCACTCCTAGTCTAACGCTCGGAAGGTATAAACTGTATACTGTATGTTGTGTCGGCAAATTTCATGCCGGATCACGTCCATTACATGAGGGTTTTGGTAACAAAGATAAGAAATGAAAACATTTTCGTATATTTATGAAGCCATACATATTGAACAGTATCGACTGTCGTATCATATGAGGCGGTATAAGTTCTTATAGGAGAATCATATCAAGGAGTATAGTCACCGTGGAGGATGAGAGAAGCACAGTGACACACAGATGAAAATGAATAGATCTTTTGTGTTATTTGAATCAGACACTCCGAATTACTTTGCGTTGGCATCTCACACATAGTTTTACGGCCAGAGATGTAGTAAACCAGAACATCCCTTTCTGGTGGCTGGTAATGTTGTGGATGAATGGGGAGCTGTAACTTTAATAAAAAATATTAGTAAGTCGAAGGACGATTATAACATAACTGGAAAAGAACACATTAAGTGCAATGTTATATTTCGTGACAGAAAATTTCACAATTTGCTTTTCGTCGTACTGGCACACATAGGTATTAGGGCGACGATGGGATACGAAAGGGCTAGGAGTGGGAAGGAAGCAGCCGTGGTCTTAATTAAGGTATTACCTGGTGTGAAAATTGGAAAATACAAAAAATCATCTTCAGTACTGCCGACAGTGTGATTCAAACCTACCATCTCCCGAATGCAAGCTCACAGCTGTGTGACCCTAACCGCACTCTCAACTCGCTCGGTAAAAGGCAAGTTTGTAGTTTAACCAAAGTGTTGATATCGTGATCATATCCACGAAGTCTTCAATTACATAAGGCGTGATCAAAAAGTTTCCGTTTGAGGGCGTTGCTGCAGCGGACATGTAGGCAAAGGGATTAGTGTGGCAGTCGTGTCGTGCCGATATGCGTGCGTTAAACGTGGCCACGTGACTATGGCGACGTTATTATCAAATGCGTCCAAACAGGACCAACGTGCTGTTATTCTGTTCTTGGTTGCCGAAGGACAACAACCGGTGGACATCCACCAGAGAATGAAGATTGTGTACGGGGCAGCACGTCTGTCTAAATCCACCGCTGTGGAACGGTGCAGCAAGTTCCTGGCGGGTCGCGCTTCGACTCAAGAAGCCGGTCGATCTGGGAGGCCAGCCTCATCCATTACGGACTACAACAAGAAGGCGGTGGATGAGCTACCTATAGTCCTGATCTCTTCCTATGCGATTATAACGCCTTTGGTCCCCTCAGAAAAGCCTTGAAGTGTCGACGTTTCCTGTAGGAGTTCTTAGTTTTAGGAGAGGAATGCCACAAACTGACCCCTGTTAAATAGAAATCAAATCACCAATGTTTCGGGTAGATTGGCTGCAATGATAGGCCGCGGCAGAAACGCGCCGGAATCTCCGTTAGAACAGCACAACTCTACTGTGCCACTGATTAGTTCCCTCAAGGCCAGTCGAGCGAGACTCGGAGTATTTGGTCCGCTATGAGAGAGCGCCCTCCTGCGCAGGGCCAGCAGCGCATCGTGCCGCAGTACAGTACAACTCGCGCCCTTGATAATAATCTTATAGTAAAATATTTCCCTTGTTATTATTTAAAATTAAAATTCCAGAATTAAATGGAACCCCGTGGGGGACGCGCGCCTTAGCGCCTCCCAAACGAGAAGCCACTGGTACAATCCCACCTTTTGCTTGGTGTGAAAATGGTACTACTACTTGCTTTACGTCGCATCGACACAGGTAGGTCTTATGGCGACGATGGGATAGGAAAGGGCTAGGACTGGGAAGGAAGCGGCCGTGGCCTTATTTAAGGTACAGCTCCAGCATTTGCCTGGTCTGAAAATGGGAAACTACATAAAACCATCTTCAGGGCTGCCGACAGCGGGGTTCGAACTCTCTATCTCCCGGATGCAAGATCACAGCTGCACGCTCCTAACCACATGGCCAACTCACCCGGTGTGAAAATGGTAATCCACAGAAAACCATATTTAGGGATGCAGACAGTGGGGTTTGAACCCACTCTCTTCCGAATGCAAATTGAAAGCCATGTGAGCCTATCTGTGTAGCCAATCGCTCTGTGATATTTGTTTAAATTTGTTATATGGAGACATGGAAAACTGAGCAGATCATTTTATGAAATGGGGTCATTGTACTGCATTCTGCGAGCTCATAATAAAAACCTAACAAGCCGCTACGTGCAATAGTCTGATCCCTTTAATCGCGCCTGGGACAGGGAGGTTGTTTTATTGGAACAGGTTGCATGTAATAACGTGTTCAAAGCGTGTTGGCTTGTATAAGCACTACCGACAGTATTGTACAGGTTAGTGACAGTAGACCCTAGTAATAAGATACTTGTAGCTTTCATCATCAGGCTACCGGGCAAGTTGGCTGTGCGGTTAGGAGCGCGCAGCTGTAAGCTCGCATCCGGGAGATACTGGGTTCGAACCCCACTGTCGGCAGCCCTGAAAATGGTTTTCCGTGGTTTCCCATTTTCATACCAGGTGAATGCTGGGGCTGTACCTTAATTAAGACCACGGCTGATTCCTCCCCATTCCTAGCCCTTCCCTGTCCCATCGTCGCCATAAGACCTATCTGTTGTCGGTGCGACATAAGCAACTAGCACCATCAGGCTTTAGATTTCACCTTGTGAGTGTGATGAAGGTATCACTTAACAATACATATTTGTTAGTTGTTTAACGCCACACTGACTAAGATTGAACTTTCGGTGACGATGGGACAGGAAAAGACTAGGAATGGGAAAGAAGGGGGCGTGGCCTTAAATAATGCACCTAAATTTACCTGTTGTGAAAACGGAAAAACACGCGAAACCTATGCATACATCTTCATACACACACACACACACACCACCACACTACCAACAATACTGAACCACGTAACAGTGAATACATATGGTTGACATCAGGAAGGGTATCCGACAAACAGCGCTTAGACCACACGTGGGACTAATTCTCGCCCGCAATCCCGCGAAGTTGTTCAAGAAAGTGGTGGTATAATCAATAATGTTACTACATTATCCGCTACGCAGCAAGAATCAATTTTCCTAGCATATATCCATTTTACTATAAGCCTAGGAGATCCAATGCTCAAAGCCCAACATTTGCAGTAACATATTTTCCTCACAGATTTTACCCAAAGGTCCGGGATAGTTTCTTATTTCAATCTTTACATCGTACCGACACAGGGTCTTATGGTGACGATGCGATAGGAAAGGTCTAGGAGTGAGAAGGAAGAGGCCATGGCCTTAATTAAGGTAATGCCACAGCATTTACCTGGTAATAATAAATGATTTCGTGTGGCTATTTCTAGCCGAATGCAGCCCTTGTAAGGCAGACCCTCCGATGAGGGTGGGCGGCATCTGCCATATGTAGGTAACTGTTCGTTATTGTGGTAGAGGATAGTGTTATGTGTGGTGTGTGAGTTTCAGAGATGTCGGGGACAGCACAAACACCCAGCTCCCGAGCCATTGGAATTGACCAATGAAGGTTAAAATAGCCGAACCGGTCGGCAATCGAGCCCGGGACCCTCTGAACCGAAAGCCAGTACGCTGACCATTCAGCCAACGAGTCGGATATTTGCCTGGTGTGAAAATGCGAAACCACTGTAAACCGTCGTCCCGAATGCAAGCTCACAGTTCTTTATAACTAATACAATGAACAAGAAATAATTCGAGATTTCCTTCTGAAGACGTGGAGCAAAGTTCTCTGCGGAACGTAAAGAGTTTCACCTTGTTTTTTCGACACGGCATAAACCCAACAGCCTATATCACATCTACAAGAAATAACTCAGTTTCTTTCCTTCCCAAGGAATGAACACGGAGTTGAAACCGACCTACGGTCGACATGTTTGAGAACAGCAACAACAATTATAATTGAGGTGTGTCTGTTCTTCTTCTTTATCTCTTTACCGTCCAGGGTCGGTTTTCCCTTGGAGTCAGCGAGGGATCCCACCTCTACCGCCTCAAGGACAGTGTCCTGGAGCTTCACACTCCGGGTCGGGGATACAACTGGGGAGGATGACCAGTACCTCGCCCAGGCGGCCTCACCTGCTATGCTGAACAGGGGCCTTGCGGGAGGATGGGAAGATTGGAAGGGATAGACAAGGAAGAGGGAAGAAAGCGGCCGTGGCCTTAAGTTAGGGACCATCCCGGCATTTGCCAGGAGGAGAAGTGGGAAACCACGAAAAACCACTTCCAGATTGGCTGAGGTGGGAATCGAAACCACCTCTACTCATTTGACCTCCCGAGGGTGAGTGGACCCCGTTCAAGCCCTCGTACCACTTTTCAAATTACGTGGCAGAGCCGGGAATCGAACCCGGGCATCCGGGGGTGGCAGCTAATCACACTAACCACTACACCACAGAGGCGGACGCTGTGTCAGTTCAAAAGTGTTATTTTTGCTTCTAAAATGTAAATCAGTACTTCGTCCACGTGCATTACAGTAGTTGAATGTTACCGATTGCCATGAGCAATCCAGACCAGGGAGACGTAATTCCTTAAAATTTATGCCAATCCCGATCATGGGTACGTACCATGTGCCTTTTATTTTACGTTCTTTGCGCTTTTCCCCTCACAACTTTCTTAAGGTGGAAATAGCCCCTTTTGGATAGGCACTCCTCAATGCACAACTCTCACAATCTCCTTTCAACATGATGAATGACACCTCGACATAAAGTTATACACTGACTGACAGAGCAAATGCAACACCAAGAAGGAGTGGTTCGAAAGGGATGAAAGTTGGGGAAAAAACAGAGACGGCACGGACGAATAATTGATGTTTATTTCAAACCGATATGCAGGTTACACAATGCGCACGGCATCGACTCAGTAGGATGTAGGACCACCGCGAGCGGCGATGCACGCAGAAACACGTCGAGATACAGAGTCAATAAGAGTGCGGATGGTGTCCTGAGGGATGGTTCTCCATTCTCTGTCAACCATTTGCCACAGTTGGTCGTCCGTACGAGGCTGGGGCAGAGTTTGCAAACGGCGTCCAATGAGATCCCACACGTGTTCGATTGGTGAGAGATCCGGAGAGTACGCTGGCCACAGAAGCATCTATACACCTCGTAGAGCCTGTTGGGAGATGCGAGCAGTGTGTGGGCGGGCATTATCCTGCTGAAACAGAGCATTGGGCAGCCCCTGAAGGTACGGGAGTGCCACCGGCCGCAGCACATGCTGCACGTAGCGGTGGGCATTTAACCATTTAACGTGCCTTGAATACGCACTAGAGGTGACGTGGAATCATACGCAATAGCGCCCCAAACCATGATGCCGCGTTGTCTAGCGGTAGGGCGCTCCACAGTTACTGCCGGATTTGACCTTTCTCCACGCCGACGCCACACTCGTCTGCGGTGACTATCACTGACAGAACAGAAGCGTGACTCATCGGAGAACACGACGTTCCGCCATTCCCTCATCCAAGTCGCTCTAGCCCGGCACCATGCCAGGCGTGCACGTCTATGCTGTGGAGTCAATGGTAGTCTTCTGAGCGGACGCCGGGAGTGCAGGCCTCCTTCAACCAATCGACGGGAAATTGTTCTGGTCGATATTGGAACAGCCAGGGTGTCTTGCACATGCTGAAGAATGGCGGTTGACGTGGCGTGCGGGGCTGCCACCGCTTGGCGGCGGATGCGCCGATTCTCGCGTGCTGACGTCACTCGGGCTGCGCCTGGACCCCTCGCACGTGCCACATGTCCCTGCGCCAACCATCTTCGCCACAGGCGCTGCACCGTGGACACATCCCTATGGGTATCGGCTGCGATTTGACGAAGCGACCAACCTGCCCTTCTCAACCCGATCACCATACCCCTCGTAAAGTCGTCTGTCTGCTGGAAATGCCTCCGTTGACGGCGGCCTGGCATTCTTAGCTATACACGTGTACTGTGGCACACGACAACACATTCTACAATGACTGTCGGCTGAGAAATCACGGTACGAAGTGGGCCATTCGCCAACGCCGTGTCCCATTTATCGTTCGCTACGTGCGCAGCACAGCGGCGCATTTCACATCATGAGCATACCTCAGTGACGTCAGTCTACCCTGCAATTGGCATAAAGTTCTGACCACTCCTTCTTGGTGTTGCACTTGCTCTGTCAGTCAGTGTATTAGAATACACGACAATTCTGTACAGTGAATCAGTCCTTTCTCTCACATTCTTTGTAGCACTGCCTGGCTATGGAGAAAGAGTCTTACCCCGTAGAATATAAGACTGAATATGAGTGAAAATCCACAGCCTATTTCCAGTCATTTGACCTAGTCAGGAAAGGAATGACCGAAGCCCCCATCTAGCGGCGAGGATAGGAATTATGCCGGCTGCCGAAGTCTGTCGCACTGCTCTGGGCAATGATTAATAACTGACAGATGAAATGAAATGATATTGGGAGAGTGTTGGTGGAATGAAAGATGACAAGGAAAATCGGAGTACCCGGAGAAAAACTCGCCCCGCCTCCGCTTTGTCCAACACAAATCTCACATGGAGTCACCGGCATTTGAAGCACGGAACCCAGCGGTGAGATGCCGGTGCGCTGCTGAGCGTTATTACATTACCATCTTATCGTATACTTTAGGAAAAAAATATGACGACCTCGTCTCACACCACTAGTCTGCAGCGGCAGCCCGATGTCTATCAACGGCTTATAGCATTTACTACGTGTACTGTAGTCGGAGTTGCCAAATCGTCTACTGCACTCGATGCAAAAGAAAGGGGTTTGGCAACCTTTCCACACCAAACATGGGTCACTTAGAACTCATTAGCTCAGTAGGATGAACGGTGTGATTGACTGCTGGCTTCCAACTCGTTTCCAGGCACTCAGACCGCCATGCTTTGCCCCCAAGTTTAACAATGAGGGCCGGGGAATGACGGCAGGTGATAATGTGGGTGGCCTAAGCCGAGCCCCAGTGTATTGTTGAGGCATGCAGTAAGGAAATTGGACGAGCTCTGAAGATGCTGGAAGCAGGCCAAAACATGGAAAAGGAGGAGGCACCGGGAATGATCTGGGAGTGAAATCTGGCCGAAATAAAGAGCGAAGCTGGGGGGAGCGCGAGCCAGTCGAGAAACAGTCTAGAACATTGGTTCTCAAACTGTAGTGCGCGTACCCCTAGGGGGACGCCTGAGAACTTTTAGTGAGGTACGCGAACAGCCTTCAGGGAAAGAAATGAAGAAAAATTGAAATATGGAAATATTTAAGAAGAAAATTAAATATATATGGACCCGCTCTTCGTTTGAAAGTTTCACCTGATCTATTAAACATCAGAAAACTGTATAACGACATGCAGGCACACCCATACCACTAAAATTATGATGGTTCACAATGCCTGAATTTAATAATGAAGATCGAAAATTGTTCATCTTTATTTATTTATTTATTTATTTATTTATTTATTTATTTATTTATTTATTTATTTATTTATTTATTTATTTATTTATTTATTTATTTATTTATTTATTTATTTATTTATTTGATGCATCCATGGGTCAGATGGCAACACGCTGGTCTCTCACCGCTGGGTTCCGTTGTTCAAATCCCGGTCAATCCATGTGAGATTTATGCTGGACAACGTGGAGGCAGGACAGGGTTTTCTCCGGGTGATCCGATTTTCCCTGTTACCTTTCATTCCAGCAACACACTCTACTACAAGTTTTTCATCTGTCAGTCATTACTCATTGCCCCAGAGAAGTGCGACAGGCTACGGCAGCCGGCACAATTCCTATACTCGCCGCTAGATGGGAGCTTCTTTCATTCCATTCTTGACCCGGTCATATGACTAGAAAGAGGCTGTGGATTGTTATTTTCATTTATTAATTTGATATTGATATTGATGCTAAAATTTAACGTTTTCTTAGACTTTCGTACAAAGAGGGTGAAGCCTCCATGGCTCAGGCGGCAGCGCACCGGCCTCTCACTGCTGGGTTCCGTGGTTCAAATCCCGGTCACTCCATGTGACATTTGTGCTGGACAAAGCACAGGCGAGACAGGTTTTCCTCCGGGTACTACGGTTTTCCCTGTCATCTTTCATTCCAGCAATATTCTCCAATATCATTTCATTGCATCTGTCATTCGTTAATCATTGCCCCAGAGGAGTACGACAGGCTTCGGCAGCCGGCACAATTACTATCCTCGTCACTAGATGGGGCTACATTCATTTCATTCCTGACGTGGTCGAATGACTAAAAACAGGCTGTTGGATTTCCTTTTTCAGGGTATCCTGTGTTACTGTATCATCACGAGCTGAGTGGCTCAGATGGTTGAGGCACTGGCCTCCTGACCCCAACTTGGCAGGTTCGATGCTGGCTTAGTGCGGTGGTATTTAAAGGTGTTCACATACGTCAGCTTCGTGTCGGTAGATTTACTGGCACATAAAAGAACTCTTGCGGGACTAAATTCTGGCACCTCGGCATCTCCGAAAATCTTTAAAATCGTTAGAGGAACATAAAGACAATAACATTATTATTTTATTATCATTGTATTGTACTTGATACAGGCATAAACTCTAAACCCTCAGTTGAACGCACGTCGTTCCCTTCGCCGCTGTTTTATCTCCCAAACCAAACCAAATCCCATGGCACTACAGCCCTTGAAGGGCCTTGGCCTACCAAGCGACCGCTGCTCAGCCCGAAGGCCTGCAGGTTACGAAGTGTCGTGTGGTCACCACGACGAATCCTCTCGGCCGTTATTCTTGGCTTTCTAGACCGGGGCCGCCATCTCACCGTCAGATAGCTTCTCAATTCTAATTACGTAGGCTGAGTGGACCTGGCCGGGAATCGAACCCGGGGCGTCCGAGTAAGAGGCAAGAACGCTACCCCTACACCACGGGCAGGCTGTTTTATCTTCACCCGGTGATAATACTGGTTAAAGTATCCTACAGTGTTGTTTCCCATAGTAGCTTCTGTTCTTTGTTAAACTATAAATGACCGGGTGAGTTGGCCGTGCGCGTAGAGGCGTGCGGCTGTGAGCTTGCATCCGGGAGATAGTAGGTTCGAATCCCACTATCGGCAGCCCTGAAGATGGTTTTCCGTGGTTTCCCATTTTCACACCAGGCAAATGCTGGGGCTGTACCTTAATTAAGGCCACGGCCGATTCCTTCCAACTCCTAGGCCTTTCCTATTCCATCGTCGCCATAAGACCCGTCTGTGTCGGAGCGACGTAACGTCCCTAGCAAAAAAAAACTATAAATGAGCAATATTATTAATATTTGTTGCTTTTTTTCTTGAGTGAAGTGTTGATAAACGCAGGGTCGGTCGTTCAGACCGTGGCGCGTCTTGTAAGGAAGGTAAGATGTTTGTAGCTATGAAGTGTTTTTATTCAACAATTCCGAGTTACACATTGTACATTTTATTGAAAGTTGGCAGACTTCCTCGAATTTATTAGCCCTTAACGAGAGATCGTAAATACGAAATTTGTGAATATGAGGAGGGCGAATATGGATCATAAAACGGACACCGTGAATGGATTTACTTATGAGAAAGCTAATGTTGGTAGGGATTTATCAGACACCGATGGGACTTTCGTTTTACAAATGGATAATACTATAATCTGGAAAAATTTACCACAACTCTTTTATCAACACGTTCTAGTTAACTACGCACACAGGAGGAGGAGCGATAATCGTGACATTGTTTGAAACAGTTTGTACTTCATTTCTTCAATCCTTTTTATCTCACAAGGCTCTATTAACCATATATACAATGTAGCCAGCAATTTCGACACAAGAACCAAGGGTGACGAAACGACCGACATGTGACCATTAGCATTATATAATTAAGCGCCTCACTACGTGTTAAATTTCTTGTGATGTGTCATAGAAATGTATTTAATTTCACATTAGTGTCTTAATTTACGATGTCTTTTTAAAATAATGGTTGATATTCAATTAAAATGTATCAATAATTAGACAGATACTCATATTTATTGAAACCTATCATTTATAGAATATTTTTCGTGGTGGTGAGGGGGTACAAACTCATAATATTTTGAGAACCTCTGGTGTAGAGCGAATCACAGAGACAATTCATTCGGGATTATCTTAGCGAGGAGTTAGACAGACTTGATTACACGACGTCTAGAGTGTGTGCTGAATTGTGAAGTGAAATGCTCCTGGGACAACATTACGCTGTGAGAAGCCGTGTTCGAAAGCAGGAGTCTGAGCTGGAGAACTGTGTGTTTGACCGTAATCTCTTAAGTAAAAAGTGCGTGAAGAGAAAATGTAAATACGAGTGCACTTGTAAACCGTAAATAATAGTTTACTGAATTTAGTCGATAGTAAAATACGCTATATCTCTGAGTAGCCATTTTAGCTTCAAGGTTGCTGGCGACAAGCAATATAATGATCTGTATTGCCAAAATTATTGTGTATAATTATATACATGTTACAATACCTCCATGTTGGAACACTGGCCTAAATATAATGGGTCTACTCCGATCTTAATTTCCTATTTTGTGGTCATTCTTTGTCGACTGGAACCTTCATCAAGAGTATCCTTTGATTCCATGATGGGATACTATGACGTCTGAGAGTCCCATATTTTTGGCTATTACACGGGACGACCAACGTGCCTCATAGATTTACTCAACGAAACTCCTATCAAACACCGTCGAGGACCGGTGATGTTATCAAATCCGTCTACGAGCCATTCTCCATTTACCCTCTCCGTGTCGACAGAGTGACGTTTTGCATATAAAACCAAACCCCATGGCACTACAGCCCTTGAAGGGCCTTGGCCTTCCAAGCGACCGCTGCTCAGCCCGAAGGCCTGCAGATTACGAGGTGTCGTGTGGTCAGCACGACGAATCCTCTCAGCCGTTATACTTGGCTTTCGAGACCGGGGCCGCTATCTCACCGTTAGATAGCTCCTGAATTCTAATCACGTAGGCTGAGTGGACCTCGAACCAGCCCACAGGTCCAGGTAAAAAGCCCTGACCTGGCCAGGAATCGAACCGGGGGCATCCGGGTAAGAGACAGGGACGCTACCCCTACACCACGGGGCCGGCCACGCTTTGCATATGCTTTATAATATTCCACTATCAGATACTGATCTCCGTTTTGGACGTTACAGAAAACTGCAGCTGTAATAATTAACGAAACTCATGGAATCATTACACTTAACACACGATATGTATAAGACTTTAGAAGCTTTTGAAATATGGGTACTCCACAGAATTTTGAAAACTCCCTGCTATAATCATGAATATGAAAGTGCCACCTCGCATGAACAAGGAGATGGGAGATTTCAAGAGGAGGAAGGTTGGGTCATCCAGGAGCTCTAACCCATCAGGCAAGCAACTCAATGTTGAACACATTCTAGGGATATGAGCTACAAATTTTAGGAAAATAAAATATAATCAAGTATGAGAATATATTCTTTGTTTATTCCTAAAATATACAAACCTTTTCTTTATATTCGTTATCCGGTCGGTTAGATTAGCAGTTTGCCTTTGTCTACCAGTATAATCGCTAACATGAATCAATGCAGAGTTTCAGTTAAGCCCTTATAATAACATTCGGTGCAGACATTTTTCAAAAGTCAAGATACGCTGAGGGTATCGAACCAAGGAACACATTACGGACAGAATTATGTAAAGAATTTAATTTGGCTAGGATTGGAATCAAAAAGGAATACGAGTTTAGGCCGGAGGAGATTTTCAAAATTTGTGATTTGAAACCTCTCCGAGCCCTTTAGCCTTTCAACTTTGGCACAATGGAGGACATTGCTCAATTTTACGTTTCTGGTACTGTGGGGACCCAGACTTTGCCTGCTGAGAAATGTTTTCAACGTTAATATTTTACCTCCTCAACGAATTTCTCAGACGGCAAAATTTTTATATTTAACTCGCTGGTTTCATACCAACAAAATACTTAACTGTAAACTTAGTTTCCTAAAATTGTAACATACAAGGGTATGTTTGTGTTGTTTATGAAGTGACTACACTGGGTAAGAATCGTGTTCTTCCCTGATTACTGCGTGAGAAACAGTGTCCAGTGTGCGGTGAGGAATTGTCGTCTGTTACGACTTCATTTCATCACTTCTGCAGCCTCTCTGTTAAAAAACACTGAAAGTGCCTCTGCAGGTCCATGTTATATTATATCTGTGTTAATAATGTACCAAACCAAAAAAACCACGGCACTTAACACCCTTTAAAAGGGCCTTGGCCTGCAGATTACGAGGGGGGTCGTGTGGTCAGCACGACGCATACTCTCGGCCGTTCTTCTTGGCTTTCGAGACCGGGGCCGCTATCTCACCGTCAGATGGCTCCTCAATTCTAATCACGTGGCTGAGTGGACCTCGAACAAGCCCTCAGGTCGAGAGAAAAATCCCTGATCTGGCCGGGAATCGAATCCGAGTCCGAGTCCTCCGGACGAGAGGCAGCAAGGCTGCCCCTACGCCACGGGACCGGTATGTTAATAATGTACAGCAGTAGAAATCCTATTACGATTTTAAGAGCATTCAGTACTTAAAAGGCGTATCTCTGTCACTTGGTTAAAAACAACGATTCCCTCAACAGTAGCAATGACATGTTCCAAATGGAGTCGAAATAGGAATCCTTTTTAACATCATATTCAGACAAAAGACTGCCCAACACTTACTAAACTTTGGCTCCTTAGCTGGATATTCAGAGTACTGGCTATCGAGTCAGAAGGCCCCCACTTCGATTCCCGGCTGAGCCAATTAATTCCCCCTGAAACGGGGACTAGATATTTTCGGTCCTTTCTAACACACTTCCCTTCATTTACATATAACATTCTACACTACTAACCACCACACAAGCTCGCAATAGTGAACATATTCTTCCACATAGAGTTGGCGTCAAGAATCCAAATCCACATCAAATACTGAGGCGAATACATTGGGAAAAGTCCTGGTAGAAGATGAAAAAAAGAACGAAAGAAAATTTGTAGTTTCTCGGATATCGTGATGATAGTCGAGACCAGCTTGACGTGGAAATATAACCTTAGGCAAGTCATTTTTTATTCCGGAAACCCTCTACAATTGGTGGGGACTACAACCACAACCACCCCAATAGGAAACCAATGATGCGTTATTCAGCTATCACATTCCTCACTGCATTAGTGTGGTAATGTTGCACTTTACTTTGAAACAACGGTCACCAGCAGTTACCATACCGAGACAAAGAAGAACCGTGTTGTTTATTTTGTTTTTGTTTTTTGCTATTTGTTTTACGTCGCACCGACACAGGTAGATCTTATGGCGACGATGGATAAGGAAAGGCCTAGGAATTGGAAGGAAGTGACTATGGCCTTAATTAAGGTACAGCCCCGGCATTTGTCTGGTGTGAAAATGGGAAACCACGGAATACCTCTTCGGGGCTGCCGACAGTAGGGTTTGAACCCACTATATCCCGGATGCAAGCTCACAGCTGCGCGCCCCTAAACGCGCGGCCAACTCGGCCGGTGCACAGTGTTGTATGACAGCTACTGTAAGCTAGGTCCCTGGTTCTCCTGTGTATTTTACCTGCAGCCCTCCAAACGAAGCTGTATAACAAGTACACCAACGTACTGCTCCAGGCAATGTTGGAATAGGGGAGCACATACCTCGCTGCTGTTGCCTTAAGGCAGCAGGCACGCTCAGAATGGTGTAGCTGGTAGAGTACTGGCAGGCATACTACTAAAATGAACATTTTAACGATTCAAATAGTCATCATGTCTCAATTTCTAATTTTCAGGCAGTTCCTCAGTGATAGTAGTTATTTATGCAACTCGTGCGTAATGTAGAAAATGTAAACTTCACGCCACACGTGTTGCATAATATACTAGGTGGCCCGACAGCGCCGTGCTTTCTACTTATAAGGGTCCCGAATGCGATAATGATGAGTGGGATATCTAATAACTGATTTCACAGGGGTACCACTGCCTGCAGGGTAGGTTACGCCAGAATACGAAGAGATAACAACCGGATAGCCGCTTGCTGCATGTTCTTCACCGCTTCCCGTCTAAGCACCCCCTAGCCTTAGTAAGTCTCGTTTTCGAACGCATAGTAGGAGGCTGGCATATGGTACAGTAAAATTGCCAACATATCGACAATCGATTATGTGTTCAGCAACGACGAATAACAGGCATAATTTTAATTTATGAAGAATATGCTCGGAATGGAGCCGAAGCTCGCAGGCAGTATGTGCAGGAATTTCCAAATAACCGAACAGAGTTGCAATTAAGAGCTAATGGATCGTTCAATGCACATACACCAACATTTTAGTATAGTGGAATATCTGTACGTGTATAAAATAATCAGTTATCTTACTTTCCTATCTGCGTATCTGGCGTATTTACAAATGCACACTGCTGCAAATTGTGTGTAGCAAAATGACAATGATATATAGCATGTTGTAACGCTCCTTTATAAACCAGAGATTAGGCATCCCATTCATCATTAGAGCATGCGGGACACATATAAGTAGAAAGTACGGGGCTGATGGGCCACCTGGTAAAATTCAACCGGTCGGAGCCAAACTTAGGTCATCATCATCATCATCATCATCATCATCATCATCATCATTTCCCTTTATCCATCTGTAGCTGGGTAGGGTAAAATATGGTTCCTCTCCACTTTCTTCGGTCTTTCCACCACTCCTCCTCCAACACTGTGTCCCAGTCCTGGTTTCTTTCTATAATACTGCGTTGGATGGTATCCTTCCATCTCAATCGTGGTCGGCCACGGCCTCTCCTTTCTTGGATTTGCATTTCCAACACCTTTTTTGGCATTCTTTCGATACTCATTCGCCTTATGTGCCCAAACCATCTTAGTCGGCTCTTCTCTATTCTGTCATATCATTTTTCCACTCCAATATTTCTCTAGATTTTATCATTCCTTATTTTGTCTCTTCTACTCTACAAACGTAGCATTCTTTTCTCTTTGTTGTGATTAGAGGTTTTGAAGTTAGTTACATTCAACCGTGGAGGAAATAATACAGTTAGCACTCCCCTCGCATTCAAAGCGTATTTTCACTGTTCATAATAGGGTAAGTGGAGAAGAACAGTATTGTGTCTCAGACTACATACATTTCAGCATCGGAATACTGCAAGTATGGAACAGTGGCGGTTTCAAAGCAAGTTTAGGTTGGGAAGGGGGAGGGAAGGATCATATTGGAATTTTGTCACAAACGTTTCCACTATAAATAACATGATTTCATTTGAAAAATGCCATTTTAAGAAGAAGCTAAGAAGTGTGGTGGTAAGAAGAGGAATAGCACCTTTATTATGACTAACATTACTGGACTATGTGTTCTAGTCTAGTTTTGAAATCCTGCCAAGTAACTATCAGTTACTGGAAAGTTATTCTGTGCTCGTATCTCTATTTTAAAATCATAAAATCATACAATCTACTGCGATATTGTACGTCAGCACTGAACCTCATGTTAACGATCAAATGTTTTGCCGTCGGGAACTTCTAGCGCGTTTACAATCCATGGACCTTAGTTAATATGCCTAGCACGCTTCTGTTGGCAAAAATACTTGGTGCAAAATACACTACAACATTACACAAGACCGAGCTCGATAGCTGCAGTCGCTTAGTGCGGCCGGTATCCAGTAATCGGGAGATAGTGGGTTCGAGCCCCACTGTCGGCAGCCCTGAAGATGGTTTCCCGTGGTTTCCCATTTTCACACCAGGCAAATGCCGGGGCTGTACCTTAATTAAGGCCACGGTCTCTTCCTTCCACTTCCTAGACCATTCCTATCCCATCGTCGCCATAAAACATGTCTGTGTCGGTGCGACGTTAAGCAAAATAGCAAAAAAAAAACCATTACACAAGAACATATCAAATACAAGGAAGGGTGGAAGATATGAAGTCCGAAACCGTGGGGTTCTCTTATTTGGGAAATTTTGAAAATGGAGGATAATAGCACTTTTAATGTAAGGATAAATAAAAATATTCTACAGATGAACAAATTTGAAGTAAACTATTTAACTCACATTCATCAAAATTACTTTTTTTTTTTTTTTTTTTTTTTTTTACAAGTTGCTTTACGTCGCACCGACGCAGACAGGACGTATGGCGACGATGGGACAGGAAGAGGTTAGGAGTGGGAAGGATACCCGTGGCCTTGACTAAGGTACAGCCCCAGCATTTTCCTGGTGTGAAAATGGTAGACCACGGAAAACTATCTTCAGGGATGCCGACAGTGGGGTTCGAACACATTATCTCCCGATTACTGGATACTGGCCGCACTTAAGCGACTGCAGCTTATCGAGCTTGGTAAATTCCTTTAGAATTAGGCATTTAGATTAACTGGTTCCAACTTGAATCTCAATTTAAAAAGCATTCGATGATGAATTAAATATACGTAAGAATGAATAAATTAAAAATCAAGAATGTATAAGGAGAAAAGGGATTTAAAACTTGATATTAGAATTTGCTTTATTAGTTGTTTTACGTCGCACCGACCAGGTAGGTCTTAGGGCGATGATGGGATAGGAAAGGGCTACGAATGGTAAGGACGCGGCCATGGAGTTCATTAAGGTACAGCCCCGCCCCCCATTTGCCTGGTATTAAAAAGGGAGACCACGGAAAACCATTTTCAGGGCTGTCGACAGTGGGGTTCAAACCCACTATCTTCCGAATGCAAGCTCACAGCTGCGTGTCCATAACACCGCAGGGCCAACTCGCTCGGTCTGTCCAAGATAACTTCATCATAAAAGGAATTGCACTTTCATCAATTTGCAACCTATTAGCAATGCGGATAAATACAGTAGTTCAAGAGCCCGCATTTTCGTCAGCAATCTTCTGCGATCTACCCTGCAATAAACCTTGGATATGTCAAAAGCGACACAGTTCATTTAACCTCCAGAATCTAAAATGTCCCGTATATTCTTGTTGAATTCCACACCTTGAGCTTCACTGGAATCAATTGTCAGACACCCGAACTGCCTTCTATGAAACCCGCTAGTAATTTGTCAAATGGGTCTAATATAATAAAATCGTGTGAGTGGAGGGGAAGTTCCTAATGGTAATTCTGCCTAACGTTAACGACGTCTGGTTTAAAGGTTAGGGGCATGATGTAGAAGGGAAATTTCTCATTCAGGCAAGTGCTGTGTTCAATGAATTTTTTCAACGGGAATCACGTTGGGTGTGACCACTCATTTCACAGTACTGTGTAACAGTACCTGGCCCTCATTGCAAACACACGCTTGAGCACACACACGCACGCACACACATACACACTCTTGTGGTCTACCCACACCTATTCCCACTCACGCATATGAGTAGCGGTGATTTTTGTTTAAGAGAAACTGAGTAACCATCCTCTAATAACAGCGATCAAACGGAAAGTGAAAACGTCCGAAACTAATCAAGATACACGTGAAAGAAGTAAAAGGGCCACGAAGGGCGTGAAAATGGAAGACTTCGTAGGTATCACAATCCTAATTGCGTCAGGGTCGGAAAAGAACAAGAGTTGACCAAGTGAGGTTGGGTAAGATAGATGAAAGCTAGGAGCGTGACACAAGTGGAATCAGTCTCGGAATCAGGTAGAGGCCCTATGGCCACAACTAATACTCCTAAGTTGAGAATCCGTACGGTCCCATTTAGTCACCTCTAACGAGAAACAGTAGGAGATAGCGTAGATGTATTTTAATAATAATAATAATAATAATAATAATAATAATAATAATAATAATAATAATAATAATAATAATAATAATAATAATAATTACAATCAAAAAGACCCACAGAAGGTAGATGACTTCTGGGAATTACTAGAAGAAACTACAGCCAAAGTTCCAAAACATCATGTCAAAATTCTGCTGGGGGACTGCAATGCACAAATTGGCAAAGAGAAGAAATTTAGGACCACTGTAGGACTTTACCCTGCTCACAAAAGAACCAATAAAAATGGAGAACGTTTAATTGGCTTCTGCGAGAATTTCGATCTAAAATTGATGTCAACCCATTTCCTGGCACTTCCACAAAAGAAAATGACATGGAGATCCCCGAACATGCATTTAGGAGAATTTCAACTAGACCATGTGGCTATTTCCAAGAAAAACCAAAAAGAAATTATAAACGTTAAACTCAAAAAGGGAATTATTGACTCCGACCACCACCTATCTCTTTTTAAAGTAAAGTTTCAACCCAACAGGAAGAAAACCAAAACAATCAGAAACCCAAGAATCGACCCTGAATTTCTGAGACAGAACTCAGACAATTTCCTTGCGAATATCTCCAACGATGCTCCTTCAAACTGGCTAGAACTCAAGGACACACTCTTGAAAGCTTCACAAAACATCAGCAATCCCCCAAGGAAACGCAAACACAGGTGGTGAAATGACACCTGTGACAAGGCCATAGAAGTCAGAATTAGGTCCTGGCTAAACTGGAGTTCCCATAAAACTGATCAAAATCGTGATGAATTCTTCAAAACACAGAAACAAACCTCAAAAGTCATCAGATCTGAAAAACGAAAATATGATCAAAACAGACTGGTAGAAATAGAAGATTTCAAGAAAAACAATACACGAAACTTCTACAGAACATTCAGAGAAGAATTATCCAATTACCAGGCACCTAGTTTCTGTTTCAAACGTACAGATGGGACTTTGGAAACAAGTAATATGGGAAATTGTGAACTCCTAGCAAACCATTTCATGGGCCTTTTAAACTGTGAATCTCCAAAGGAACAATTCACCTATGAAAAACCAACACCTAAACCAGATTCAGAACCCCCCACATTACAAGAAGTCAAACAAATAATCAGGGATTTAAAAGACAACAAAGCACCAGGAGAAGATGGAATAATCGCTGAAATGTTGAAAATTGGTGGTGACAAACTGGCCCAGAGTATTCAAAATATCTTACAGGACATTTGGTTTTCTGAAGAAATTCCGGAGGATTGGAAATGTGCATTGATTCACCCACTTCATAAGAAAGGAGACAAATCAGATATTAATAACTACAGAGGAATTTCTCTCCTCTCACTCGTATATAAAATCTTCTCTAAAGCTCTACTTAATAGATTAGAGAAACAAACAGACCACCTGATCGGAGATTATCAGGCTGGATTCCGAAAAGGGAGATCCTGCGCAGAACAAATCCTAAACCTAAAAACCATACTACAGATTCGCAAAACCAAACAAACAGTAATCACCTTTGTTGACTTCAAAAAAGCGTATGATTCCATAGATCGGCAGACCCTGTTCAACATACTAGAGGAATTTCAAGTCGACAGGAAAACGAGGGAATTGATTAAACAAACTCTGACCAACACAACATCAAAAGTTAAGTTCTTGGGAGAAATTTCTGAACCGTTCGAAATCAGAACTGGCGTCCGACAGGGAGATGGACTATCCCCACTACTATTCAATTTAGTTTTGGAAAAAGTGATTCGTGAATGGAGAAAAGAAACTAAAGGTATAAACACTGGCAGACTTCTTAAAGACAAAATTCACCTTGACTGCTTAGCTTTCGCAGATGACCTTGCGATCCTTTCGAACAACCGACAAGAAGCAATCCAATCCATAGAAAAATTGAATGAAATAGCCGCAAAAACCGGACTTCAAAGTTCATTTGAAAAGACGCAGTTTATGGAAGGAACTAAATCAAGATTCGACAATCAACCATTAATCACCAATTGTGGAATAATTTCCCAAGTAGACAAATTCAAGTATCTAGGTGAAATTATTCAGCCAGCAGGGTTAAATCAGGAAGCTAACAAAGAAAGAACTGCTAAACTGCAAAGGGCTTACAAAATCACATGGAACAGATACAACAAAAGATGTATATCAAAAAATGCAAAATTACGACACTACAATACAGTCATCAAACCAGAGGCACTTTATGCATCTGAAACACTAATCATTGGCGGCAGGTCACAAATGAAAAGCATTGAGAAACAAGAGAGGAAAATTCTCAGAAAAATCCTAGGACCAAAGTTCGAAAATGGAATTTGGATGAAAAAGAAACCACACGAAATTTTTCAATTCACAGAAAAAATCACAGATACCATCAGAAAGAGACGACTAAAATTCTACGGACACCTACACAGAATGGATAACAACAGGCTGACAAAGAAAATTCTAAATCTAGCTCTAACACTGAAAATCCGCAACAATTGGTTAGCAGAAATTCATGAAGATCTACAAGAAATGGGTATTGAGGACGAAACCATTCAAGATAGAATGAAATTTAGAAGCTTAGTAAACAAACATAAATTTGCAGAGAAACCAACAAGAAAAAATACAGGCTGGACAGAAACACGCAGAAAGGAACACAGTGAAAAAATGAAGAGATATTGGGAAGAAAAGAAGAAGAAACACTGTGCAAAATAAGTTCAAACGCGCTCCACAGCTGGGCACAACGAATCAAAAAAATAATAATTAGCTGCCACCCCGGAGGTCCGGGTTCGATTCCCGGCTCTGCCACGAAATTTGAAAAGTGGTACGAGGGCTGGAACGGGGTCTACTCAGCCTCGGGAGGTCAACTGAGTAGAGGTGGGTTCGATTCCCACCTCAGCCATCCTGGAAGTGGTTTTCCGTGGTTTCCCACTTCTCCTCCAGACAAATGCCGGGATGGTACCTCACTTAAGGCCACGGCCGCTTCCTTCCCTCTTCCTTGTCTATCCCTTCCAATCTTCCCATCCCTCCACAAGGCTCCTGTTCAGCATAGCAGGTGCGGCCGCCTGGACGAGGTACTGGTCATTCTCCCCAGTTGTATCCCCGACCAAAAGTCTTAAACTCCAGGACACTGCCCTTGAGGCGGTAGAGGTGGGATCCCTCGCCGAGTCCGAGGGAAAAACCAACCCTGGAGGGTAAACAGATTAAGATAGATAATAATAATAATGCTATTTGCTTTACGTCCCACTAACTACTTTTACGGTCTTCGGAGACGCCGAGGTGCCGGAATTTAGTCCCGCCGGAGTTATTTTACGTGCCAGTAAATCTACCGACACGGGGCTGTCGTATTTGAGCACCTTCAAATACCACCGGACTGAGCCAGGATCGAACCTTCCAAGTTGGGGTTAGAAGGCCAGCGCCTTAACCGTCTGAGCCACTCAGCCCGGCTAGATGTATTTTACCACTCCTACTCACAGGGGGAGCTCTCTCTAATATTTGAAGATGTGTTTAACTAATTGTCCACTTACTCCTTGGCATATTATTTATTTTACAATATGTAGGTCCGACTGAGTATCTCAGTCGTAGTGCACTAGCCTTCTGAGCCCAAACTGGCAAGTTCGAGCCTCGTTCAGTGCGTTCGTATTCAAAGTTGCTAAAATGACTCACAAGGGAGCATTCCCTACTCGTCACCACCGATCTCGCTCAAATTTATAGAACATGCAGGGCTTGGCTAGAAATGAAAGTACCCGAATTGGGAACTCCCGATGGCCAAGTGTATAGAAAATAAAAATCAAATTGTTGATGCGGTTCTCGTACCGTACGTACTGGTAATTCGATGGTCGTGGATTCGATTCCCCGTGTGGAGACTGTTTTCTCTGTCAACGTTTATGTTATTCATTTTCCAATTACGCAAAGAGGTGAATAATTAATTTTATTTACTTATTTATACGCAAAAGGCATAGAAAAGGTAAAAAATTGGGATTTCATTGACATTGTCTACCTGCGCCAAGAATCTATTGTATGTGTGCAGCCGCTAGGAGCAACCTTCACTTGTTAGGTGAAAACGAATCTTACAGCGCAATAACTATTCACTATGACACATTCCCCAAGGAGAGGAGAAAAAAGGAGAAAAAGGAGAAAAAAGAAGAATTTCTGTCTGAACACGTCGGGAAAGGCCGCAACTCTAAATTTTCTACAATTGTATACTCATTTTAAAAAAATGACGTCCTATATGCCTTTTGCTTATAAATAGGTAAAATAAATTCAGAAAAATTTTCTCCACAAGGGGAGTCGACACCGCGACCATCCAATTACTAGTCCAAGCTCTTACCGCTACGCCAACAATTGCTGGGAGTGTGCGCTCGGCGTAAGTGGCTTGTACGGTGCGAGAGCCGCGCAAACATTCTTATTTTTATTTGTATTTTCTATACGCTTGGCCATTTGGAGTTCCCACTTCGGATACTTTCATTTCTAGCCAAGCCCTGCATGTTCTATAAATACAAGCGAAATCGGTGGTGACGAGTAGGAAATGTCCCCTTGTCATATATTAAATTGGAGACCCTGTGTTTAAGTCCGCCTCTGTGGTGTAGTGGTTAGCGTGATTAGCTGCCACCCCCGGAGGTCCGGGTTCGATTCCCGGCTCTGCCACGAAATTTGAAAAGTGGTGCGAGGGCTGGAGCGGGGTCTACTCAGCCTCGGGAGAACAACTGAGTAGAGGTGGGTTCGATTCCCACCTCAGCCATTCTGGAAGTGGTTTGCCGTGGTTTCCCACTTCTCCTCCAGGCAAATGCCGGGATGGTACCTAACTTAAGGCCACGGCCGCTTCCTTCCCTCTTCCTTGCCTATCCCATCCAAACTTCTCATTCTCCATCAAGGCCCCTGTTCAGCATAGCAGGTGAGGCCGCCTGGGCGTGTTACTGGTCATTCTCCCCAGTTGTATCCCCGACCCAATGTCCTTGAGGCGGTAGAGGTGGGGAGTCCGAGGGAGAAACCGACCCTGGAGGGTAAACAGATTAAGAAGAAGTAAAAGACCCTGTGTTTAAGATCGTGATATTAAGAGTCACGTAAAAATACAGTTTCTTTGCATGCTTCTTCAGTCTTTAGGGGTAAATGACTACTTTCTTTCCAAAATGATTATAATAAAAGAGTTAAATGAATATATGACATACGATTAAATCGCTAATTAGTATGTTTGATTTCCAGTTTCTTTTGACAAACCTTAATATTAAAGAAGTGCACAGCGGTTTTAGGATGGACCTCATTTATTGTATCTGGTACGGTTTTTGCATTGTACGCGAAACCGTACATCAGTCCAAATGTGCAAAAAATTTCTGTAAGGTACCAGGAGTGAGTGAAGACAAAAAGGTAATCTGTACTGTATTGACATAACAGAAAGTTTATTGATAAAAGATTTACCACCGAGCAAGTGGCCGTGCTGTTAGGGTCGCGAGGCAGTGAGCTTGCAATCGGGAGATAGTGGGTTCGAACCCCACTGTCGGCAGCCCTGAAGATGTTTTCGCGTGGTTCCCTATTTTCACACCAGTGTGTACATTAATTAAAGCCATGGTCGCTTCTTTCCCACTCCTAGACCTTCCCTATCCCATCGTCGCCATAACACATATCTGTGTCGGTGCGACGTAAAACAAATTGAAAAAAACGATTACCGTCTCCTGAAGAAAATGTTCAGGGATACTCGCACTTACGACATTACTGTAGTACCTGAGTATATGTTTGTTGAAGTCAACTGTAATAAGAAAATATTAATAGGGATTCAATACCGAGTGAATCATCCACCCCTATTGCTTCGGATTTGTGCAATCCCCAATTTATAATCTAACGTAAAAATATCTCCCCTAAGAAAGAAATAGCTCCTTGAGCCTATCAGATACCAATTAATCCAGGGGCAGTTATAAGGGTGGATATAGTTTGTACAGTGCATTAAACCGAGCTGGATAGCTGCAGTCGCTTAAGTGCGGCCAGTATCCAGTATTCGGGAGATAGTGGGTTCGAATCCCACTGTTGGCAGCCCTGAAGATGGTTTTCCGTGGTTTCCCATTTTTACAGCAGGCAAATGCTGGGGCTGTACCTTAATTAATGCCACGGCCGATTCCTTCCCATTTCTAGGCCTTTCCTGTCCCATCGTCGCCATAAGACATATCTGTGTTGGAGCGACGTAAGCAAATAGAAAAAAAAACAATACAGTACAGTAATATATCATAAATATGATTAGAAAAGTGAACAGTGTTTTTAGGATGGACCTCATTTATTTTATCTTGTACGGTTTTTGCATTGTAGGGGAAACCGTGCATCAGTCAAAATGTACACACAATTTCTGTAATGTTTCTGTAAGTTTTAACACAAGGTACGACTGAGAAACATTTAATTCGCAGCATTTTGCATGTGTTCAAGAATAAAATAAGTGCAGGTGATTCACCCGGTATAAACCACAGACAACAAACCGTTGACTTCGAAGTGGCTGTAACAGACATTGCGTCGGTCTATGATGTCCTAGTCATGGGTGTCATTCATACGGACTTGTTGAAGCAGACTGGTGAATGAGACAATCTGTGTAATTTATGCCATGCTTTGAATATGGAAATCCCACCGCTTAACACTACAAACTATGTCAACTTCCCTCACCACTCGACTTATTCGTTAATTGACCTTATAATTACAAATTGTCGCCAGAAAGGCATTCCGCATAGACATATCCCAGCCCCTGGCATGTTTACTAGCGACTTATGTCCTTATATTACTCGATCCGAGGACTGAAGTATGAAGCATGTTACTTAATGATAAGAGACATAGATTATCTAGGTAATGACTCATTAACACACCGGAGTGTAATATTATTTATGAAATTGACTCGGACGTTAACAGATTCAACTCGTTAGTACTGAACTTGTATGACAAGTATGCTCCAAAAAATCAGGTAAAAATGGCCTGTTCTTCCTTTCCATGGCTAAAGACCGAGGTAAAATTCCCTACGGCCGGCGTGCCATTTGGTATAGACGATACGGTCGCACGTATGAAAAATAAGACTTTGATCAATACAGGAAACTTAAGAACAAATTTAAGCAGCTAATTGTCGTAAGTGAAAATACTTGGGAATGGGAAATACTGCTGCTGCTGCTGATGATGATGATGATGATGAGGTTATTTCATTCCTGTCATTTGACAGGCGGGCCGTCAGCTAAACCAGTAGCTCTTTGGCCTTTTATTGTTGATTTATTGATACTTTGACTTTAAACGTGGTTGTATGTGTTGTACATACGTCATTAGTTATTGTTGACTCTGGCGCAGAGGTCGCCGGACCACCAAGGTGAACCAACCCAGGGAGAGGACCCGCACCACACTCCCCCATAGTCTTCCCCCGCTACACCCCGTTTATTGAATTCTTTCTTTGTACATTTACATTTACATATATTTACATTTTGGTAATTGTTTTGTTGAGCCTCTTTTTTGGCTAGAGTCATTAAGTCCTTCTTGCTGATCGTATTCACAACATATGTATCAATTTACAATATAATTACATATCAAGCACAAGTTATATATTTTACACAATTTTATAGGTAAATTTGTTGTTTCGTGGAGCCTCTTGCTTGGCTATAGTTTTTAGGTCCATTTTGTTTTTGTATTTGTAACATATGTGTTAGGTAATACGTTCATTTCACAAGTTACATTATTTTGTATTTATTTATACAGTGGTTTACACTACTTAGTAGTCTCTTGTGGAGTATGGTCTGTCTTGTCTTGGTGTTATTTGTTTGTTTATAAACATCTGTGGTAGTACTACTAGTCACATGTTTGTTTGGAATGTCATTCATAGTCGTAATGGTCACTGTGTTAGTGGGTCAGTCAGTATTGTCAACAATGCAGTAGTAGTAACTAACTTATGTGTTCACTGATCGTTTGGTCTCGTCTTGTGGCAGTTTATTATTGAATTCAAATCTTTGCATAGGATGGAAATAAAATATTTTAGTAAATTAATAATAATAATAATAATAATAATAATAATAATAATAATAATAATAATAATAATAATAATAATAATAATAATAATAATAATATAGCGTCTGTAATAACAATAAGTACTTTTAATGATGATAATGATAGTTATATTAATCAAATGTTTATGTTGTCCGTTTAGATATTATTATTGCTGTCTGAGGAAGTAATGATAATTTTAATTAATAGCCATAATATGATAATAATAATAATAATAATAATAATAATAATAATAATAATAATAATAATAATAATAATAATTTGAAAAGCAATAATAATAGTAATAATATTAATAGTCTTGATTGTGATATTATTCATTTTCACGTAAACAATTTGTAACACTCATATGGTAAATTCACTGAAATTTCTTCACTAACTTTGAGTATTACTAGAGATTTCACTTCACTTCACTTTCACTTGTTATCTGTGACAGCACTTGTGGTGCCTAAGTCGGCCGGTACACTATTCAGGTGATGTGTCACCGTGGTCAGGAGCATCCTTTTCTATTATGATATGCGATTGTTGAGACTGGGAAATACTGCACCTCTTCATATCCACTAGTAGTTTTGAGTGTTTATTATCGGGAAGTGGAAGCCTCCTAGGCTCAGGCGGCAGCGCGCCGGCTTCTCACTGCTGGGTTCCTTGGTTCAAATCCCGGTCTCTCGATGTGAGATTTGTGTTGGACAAAGCGGAGGCGGGACAGGTTTTCCTCCGGGTACTCCGGTTTTCCCTGTCATCTTTCATTCCAGCAACACTCTCCAGTGTCATTTCATTTAATCTGTCAGTCGTTAATCATTGCTCCCGAAGACTGCAACAGGCTTCGGCAGCCGGCACGATTCCTATCTTCTCCGCTAGATGGGGGCTTCAGTCATTCCATTCCTCACCCGGTCAAATGACTGGAAACAGGCTGTGGGTTTTCATTATCAGGAAGTAAATGGACGACATTAAACCAACAATTTTGTTGAGGGATGGCTCTCACATTTGCAGGGAATGAAAAAAATATCGCACCATGCCCCCTTATGGAAGATTCTGGAGCACATCAAGAAAGGCGAATATGAAAATCAGATAAATATCACTCAGTTGACAGAAGGACATAAAAATTTCAAGCAGCCCATCCTGAAAAGTGTCTCATAAACTGAACACAAATGGAAAATATCGTAAGGGGGTACGAGTAATATAAAGTGCAACATAAACTACCAGACTAGCTGCGAGCAATTAGCTATGAAGTAAAGCTGTTCCTCTAGGATGCCGAATCTAACCTGAACCCGAATAATCTGATTAAAAGACTAGATTAAATGTTGTCAAAAGTATTACTGAAGAAATTAACGGATCGGTAGAAAATATTTATTGGCAAACTAGTTGTGGATAAAAAAATATTTGTTGACAAAAGTGCTGTTTCAAATTACATCAATGTGTCTGTTGACAAAATAAATTTTGCCAGAATGTCTACCGTCTGTTAATTGTTGACAGAATGTCCCCGAATGATCTACAAATCAACCGGCTTATGGAGACGCTCTCTCACATTTAAGCACACGCAAATGCCCATTGTCTGTGTCTAGATTCGATATCACAACCTAGAATACATCAGCCAAATTACTTGGGACGCTGAAATCTCATCTGTCACTTCCTCATTAAACGAAATATATTTCCACATTAATGCGAGATGGCTTGAAATCCCCAGAGAACTGAGGTTCAACTTGCCAAGCTGAAGTGTTTTATTTAAAATTGAGACGTGTGAGTGGAACGGACATTAAGGTAATGAACTGTTCACAATGTAGCGAGTGACACAGTAGTTGGCGGCGAGGAACTGTGTGGTGTGTGTCCTCACGGCAGTAATCTGCATAACAAAATAGTTGTCAGCGAGGACTAATTAGTTCTCCAGCATGCTGAGTAATATCACCTAGCCTTTGCTTCATTACGTGTGTATTACATAGGGGACACGCTTTGATATTGGGAGGATAAAAATAGCAACGACATTCTAACGATCGAAATTCCGAACGCCTGTGTGAGGAAATCTAACACAGAGAGAACCAGAATTACACTAGATAGGTGATTAATGGAACCAGGTAATGCGGAATGACCAAAAGTAGCATTTTTTTGTTTTTAGTTTCAAAAATTTCTCCATTGTTTCCCAATTACAACAATATATAACACATGGGTCTAGAAGCCATATTTGAGGTCATTATTGATATTTTAATGTAACCATGCATACGTCAATTACGGGTTTTGTTTTCCGGGAATATTTCTTGTTCTGCATCGTGTAAATGAAATCGGGAAAGTTTGTTCTCTTGGGAGATTCATCTGTTCATCACATTGGCTAGCCTGAGCAAGCATTAACGATTGTCGGTCGTTTTACCGCCTTTCTATTGTTTATGTTAACCTGATGTTTACATTGCGATTGTGCTCGTATTCAAACTACAACCTCATTTTTCTCAAAACACAATTGTTGATCGGTTATGTACCGTTTTCTCGGGAACTAAAAACTGTACAATCCAGAAATTTCTACCACATACTGTGCAAGTACAATTACATAGCCTGTAGTAGAATAACTTTGAAACCATTAGTAGTTATTGAGATAAGTTATGAAGTATAACCAAAAAATGCCATTACAAAATGCTCAAAACGTTTGCTCTATTAGATTTTTGTTTAAAAATCAACCACCAAGCCCATCAATAAAAAGTCTGCTACAGGCTATTAACCACACATTTTCAAGTACATACTCCAATACTCAAGGTTTTGAGTCTTCTAGATCACAAGAAAATGGTACAAAACAAAGCAGCCCCTTTTTTTTACATTTAACCTTACGCCACTGCTTATAATTTTTTCAATCATCACGAAATTCAACTGATGTATATCCATAAGTTATTGTAAAAATTATTATAAATCTCATAAATATAGCTCAAGTAGTTTCGGGGATATTCAAAATTTATTGGGAACTAACGTTTACACTAACCGGTTACCTTAATATTCAAATACAACGGACGAATTTTGTTAGGTAATTACCACGAGCAGCCTATCAGACCTTTGATTGATTTATTTATTATACTGTATTCTAAATACACATATTCTCATCACACATAATATTTGTCGCATTCTGATTTATTTGATATGACTATACAAGAATGTAGGGGGCATTTATTAAAGGATTTACAATTAATTGAATTAAAACAATTTGAAAATGTAATCACTCAAAGTGAAAAATCCCTTTTTCATGGAGATTTAATTCCTTAAATCGTAAAACCAACTTCACATTTTTGTACTATCTTCCAGAATTTTAGTTCTTGATCGCAGTCCGGGTAACAGATCATTACGCCATCTTAAGAGCTCGTGATTTTGAATAAAAATGGAAACTCCACAAACGAAACTACCTAACTCGTACCCTTAGCTCATTAATATCAATACATATTATCTAATTATGGGAGCCTCCGTGCCACAGGCGGCAGCGCGCCGGCCTCTCACCGCTGGGTTCCGTGGTTCAAATCCCGGTCACTCCATGTGAGATTTGTGCTGGACAAAGCAGAGGTGGGACAGGTTTTTCTCCGGGTACTCCAGTTTTACCTGTCATATTTCATTCCAGCAACACTCTCCAATAGCATTTCATTTCATCTGTCATTCATTAATCATTCCCCCAGAGGAGTGCGACAGGCTTCGGCAGCCGGCACAATTCCTATCTTCTCCGCTAGATGGGGCTTCATTCATTCCATTCCTGACCCGGTAGAATGATTGGAAACAGGCTGTGGATTTTCATGAACTACTTATATTAAGGGTCACAAGCCAGGGATAATCGACCAATAAAATCACGAATCACGGGCTAGACACTGTAATCAACTCTCTCGACAATGATTTATTTTGTACAAGACTTGACTGATACTTTTGAGTACTGTGCAGTGTTTTTATCATGACGCCTTTCTTTGGAATTCAGCAGCATGCCATTTTCCTTCATGCCAGAGAGAAAAAGCCGATAGTCTACTGGAGAGAACCATGCTAAGTCACTGATGTGATTTGGTGGACAAACAAGCTAGTGATTTGACATTGTTAGAGATCCAGAATATGTGCTATATAGAGCAAGTGTCAATACTCGTCGCAAAGTGGAGAATACTAATTGTGACCAAGAATTTGCGCAATAGAGAAACTTTATCTAAAGATACAGAATTCAGACCTTATTTGTTAATTCCCCTTGCTCAGGGATTGGATGTGCGTGTGGCGTCAATTAGTCAATCAGCCCTTGTCGTTCTGTTCCCTAGATGGCACTTTCGATCCCAGGACACCACGGAAAACCATCTTCAGGGCTACTGACAGTGGGATTCAAACCCACTATCTCCCGAATGCAAGCTCACAGCTGCGTGCCCCCAACACAGCACAGATAACTCGTTCGGTCTGCCCCAAGATAACTTCAAGATACTTTCATTAAGTAACAACTTAATAGTAATGCGGATAAGTAGTTCAAGAGCCCGCATTTTCGTCAGCAATCTCCTGTGATCTACCCTGCCAAAAACCTTGGATACGTCAAAAGCGATACAGAAGAAATCTTTCCTGATGTGAGAATTATAAAATAATATTTCCATTCTGGTGATATTTTATACAACTGCCGCTTGTTTCTCGATAATGTTTTGTAACCTACCGCCAATTATCAGGGTTTCGGGTGCATAAATTGCCTATGGTTTGATGATTATGTTGTAGTGTCGTAATTTTGCATTTTTTGATATAGCTCTTCCGTTGTAGCTGTTTCAGGTGACTGTGTGAGCTCTTTGGAGATTTGCAGTTCTTTCTTCATTTGCTTCCTGATATAACCTTTCTAGTTGAATAATTTTCGCCTAGATACTTGAATTAATGTACTTGCAAGGATTTTCCGAATTTAGTGTTTAATGGTTGGTTGTCGAATCATGACTTAGTTCTTTCCATATACTGCATCATTTCAAATGAAATACTGGAGTCTGGTTTTTTCATCGACGCCCTATAGGCGACCTGCGAGTCTGTGAGGATGGGGCCCAATTTAAGATGAATTCTAACGCTGAATAGAGCACGAACTCCCAGCCCCCGAACCAAAATAAAACCCCAAGCCGGCTGTAAATCGAACCCGGGTTCCCTTAGAACAGAGGCTAGCATGCTAACTATTTATCCATGGGGCCGATCAATTGAGTGAGCTGAGCATTTCCTTTTGTCTCTCTGCGCCGCATCGACTCTGATAGGTCTTATGGCGACGATAGGATAGGAAATGCCTAGGAGTAGGGAGGAAATGACCATTGCCTTAATTAAGATACAGGCCCTAGCATTTTCCTGGTTTAAAATGGGCAAGCTCGAAAAACCATCTTCAGTGCTGTCGACAGAGGGGTTCGAACCCACTATCTCCCGAATGCAAGCCGACAGCAGCGTGACCCAAAACAAGCAGTCACTCGTTTGGTGTTAGATGAGGTCATAGTTCAAGATATTTGATAGAATATTAAATGTTAACACTCCTCGGTCAAAAATAGTCAAACATGCATAATAATGCCGTTGAAAATGATTCGTTGTTCCATGAAGGAAGGTCATTAATATTCTTCAGTGTTGCAACCATGCAATTAGTTGGGAATGTTCAGAAAATATCGATTGACTACCATGGAAACAGTTCGATTATAATTCGGATTTAATCACGAGAAGAGGAACGCAAGGAACAACCACGTTATACATGTTTACTTAATTAATTAATGTTATTTGCTTTACGTCCCACTAACTACTCTTTTACGGTTTGCGGAGACGCCGAGGTGCCGAAATTTAGTCCAGCAGGAGTTCTTTTACGTGCCAGTAAATCTACCGACACGAGGCTGACATATTTGAGCACCTTCAAATACCACCGGACTGAGCCAGGATAGAACCTGCCAAGTTGGGGTCAGAAGGCCAGCGCCTTAACCGTCTGAGCCACTCAGCCCGGCATTATACTTTTTTTAACAGTAAAGGAGGGCAAATAGTCCATGTTCTGTCTTTCGGGGTAAGCTCTTTGCAGATCGACAGACTTCTGTACGCTTGTTTTCCAGACAGTCTGGATTACACGGCAGAAGCGCGACAATAAAACGAGAGAAGACTCTCACGAACTTCCTCGCTGTTTGCTCCTCTACACAGTCTTTTGTCAGAAAAATGTCTCGTTAGCGAGAATCTGGAAATTGAATGAGATATCATGACATGAAGATATGGAGCGATATACAGTACCTTACTTGGAAAGCAAATGTGTAACCATCATAAAGCCTCCTTGACAGAGTGAAGGAATGAAAGAAGGTGTTGCGAAGAAAAGGTCAAATGATTGGGTATTTGAGTTTGTTCCAACCCTCTCCTCTTCATATTAACACAACACACTACCAACCAGCACAGAAACACGAAATAGTGGTTACATCCCCCGCACCTCAGGAAGGGCAACTGGCCGTAAAACAGGGCAAAATCCAAATGTACCGGGCGAGTGGGCCGTGTGGATAGGGGCACGCGGCTGTGAGGTTGCATCCGGGAGATAGTGGGTTCGAGCCCCACTGTCAGCAGCCCCGAACGTCATTGTCCGTGGTTTCCCATTTTCACACAAGGCAAATGCTGGGGCTGTACCTTAATTAAGGCGACGGTCACTTCCTTCCCACTCCTAAGCCTTTTCTATCCTATCGTCGCCATAAGACCTATCTGTGTCGGTGTGATGGTGGTGGTGGTGATTATTGTTTTAAGAGGAAGTACAACTAGGCAACCATCCTGTATGTAACACTAATCAGAGGGAAAATTGGAAGGAGTCCGACACTTCGAAAAATGAAGGTATCGGCCAAAGGAAGACAAGGGCCACGAAGGGCGTGAAAATGAAAGACTCCCTAGCCCTCGCAAACCTAATAGCGTCGGGGTCGGAAAAGAACAAGAGTTGACCAAGAGAGGTCGGATAGGATAGATAAAAGTGAGGAGCCTGGCACAAGTAAGTGGAAACAATGCCAAGACTCAGCTGAGGGTCCCGTGGTCGCCAACCCACGCTCCAAAGTTCAGAGCCCATGGGCCCCCTATTAGTCGCCTCTTACGACAGGCAGGGGATACCGTGGGTGTTATTCTACCGCCCCCACCCACAGGGGGTTGTCGGTGTGACGTAAAACAAATGGTAAAAATATTTTTTTTAAATCCAAATGTGCTGCACGGATCGCATCCGCAATCCCACACGTGTGGGAAAGCGGTAGAAGCTGAAGATGTATACTTTGTTAAAGAATATAGCCCTTCCTAACTAGTGATTATCATTCCTTAGGATGATTCATTCAAGAGTTAAAGAATAACGAATCTTAAATATGTTTCTTATGAAGAACGTCGGCTTTCTAAGCCCAAGTGAATGGGTTCGAATCCAGCTCAGTATGCTGGTATTTCATAAGTGTTCAAATACACCTGCCTCATGTCGGTGAATTTATTTGAAAATTCCTTCACTTCGACGTCTCCAGAAATCGTAAATGTAGGTATTGTTAGTTTGATGAATATTTCATTTTCTATTTTCTAACTCAATATTGGGAAAAGGTCAAAATTGTGTGCAAAAATTGGTGACTTAATCTATTGTCGATAATAGTGCATAGTGAGCTATCTCGTAACTAACGAGAGTGCCACTTCATTTTTAGGATACTCAATTGAATTCAGATCGTTCGGCTTTATTATAACAGTCGTAGTTAGTTATGGTCCCCAGTGGTAAAGTTCTAAACTGAAGTGACATTTTCTAGTAATCTGCTCCTTTTACGTGACATATACTCAAAAGAGTACCTTGCTAACATGCATAGTTGATTCTACAACTGGGGGGATCACCAATCGCTTTGCCATCAGATCTCATAGTTGGCCTAGGCATCACTGAAGAGGCGTTCTTGCGAAATGAACGGTTATATAGTTCCCTGTTGCTTTCCTGACCGAGCCAGAAGATGCTTCTATACAGAGTAAAACGAGCTCATATCGGAAACTTGTCCACTACGGAATAGTTTCTCGGTCTCGGCGAAGCTCGCGGCGTTACAATGTTCTTTCTTTTGTATAGTGCGGGATCTCCTCAACGCAGAAACGAACACGAAAAATGAAAGAATTCTTTAAAATCTACTTGTACAACGCAGAAAATATTGTTAACTGTTGTATTCCTATTTGTGCATTTCTGGTACTGGGTATGACCAATGTCACTGTCTGGACAAATTGGGGCACGTGTTTGCAGGGAGTGATAATGCGGATGGTGGAAGGAATGAAGAGGAGCTGCCTGGCCGAGGCGGTAAAGGCGTGCTCGGTTCGCCTGGAAGGACGTGGGTTCGAATCCCCGTCAGGAAGTCGTAAAATTTAAGGAACGAGATTTCCAATTCCGGACGTGCATAAGGCCCTGAGATTCACTCAGCCTACACCAAAAATGAGTACCACGTTAATTCCTGGGGGCAAAGTCGGCCGGGCGTAGAGCTAACCACTCTACCCCAACACGTGTCGCGGTTAACAATGGTGGAAGCCTTTACCTTCCACTCCTCCAAGGGCCTTCATGGCATGTACGGAGGTGTCTTTGTTTTTGTCTTTGGAAGGAACTGAAGTGCCTGAAAATGCATCGGCAATATCCAACTTGTGTCAAGCAAGAAACGTTCCCTCGAAGTGATGAACAACTTATTCGTGTGACGTAAAGGAATTTGCCATTACACGTAACTCTCCCACTATACTTAAACCAATGTACTCAGCTCAGGACTGCATTCAGAAAGACACGATTAGAAAGAAGAAGGAAGAAAGCATAGTATTGTGAAGTTAAAAAAAAATGCAAAGTCATCTCCGTACAGGCCATGGAAGGATGGAAGGTAAAGGCTTCCGCGATTCGTAACCTCGGCACGTGATGGGGTAGAGTGGTTAGCTCTACGCTCGGCCGCCTGTGCCCCAAGAAATTAACCTGGTACTCATTTTTGGTGTAGGCTGAGTGAACCTCAGAGCCATATGCACCTCCGGAAGTGCAAATCTCGTCACTTAAATTTTACGACTTCATGACGGGGATTCGAACCTACGTCATTCCGGGCGAACCAAGCACGCCTTTACCGCCTCGACCAGGCAGTCCCTAGCGTTGTGAAGTACTGTATAGAATTTTATGATGGACGTAAGTTAAAATAGTGTATATCCAGTGTTCCGAAATATTATAATATAATGTTGTGATAATAAGGCGCTGTAATAATAATAATAATAATAATAATCATAATAATAATAATAATTAAGAAAGGAGAATACTACAGTACTACGTGCATCAATCTGGTTGCTGAGCGTCATGCTTAGGCAGATACAGAGACAGTACGCGAAACTTGTAGTGATACCTGGTTTTCTGGGGATGAGGAGTAAGGAGGGAGCTCTCCCGGTTCCGGTAATACTGCCAACTGAATGAAAATGAAATCTGAATTGAATCGATAGAATGATCGATAGATATGAATTTTCTAAACCTTTATTATCTTAAGCCAACAACTGTGTCACACACACACATTGTATTATAACATTAAATAACATTTCTCGATGCGAATCTTGTTCCTAGCATGAATTCTATATTTTGGCTTTGCTGTGTAAACAACAACAGTACTAGTACGTAAAGTGCACGCCACATGTCTCACGGCGATGCATAATCAATTCGTAGTTTGTGTTTCAAAGGTTGCCAATACGAATCTCGAAGATAGGTCTACCGAATCATCACTAGCAAGCCCAGGTATCACTAAAAATTTCGCGTACTTAAGCTCTAAATAATATTTAAAATTACTGTTTACTGTTTTCAGACAAAGAGACCCGATTTTTTTGAGTAATGCGAAAATTCGTCTAATTCGGAAGATTGCTTAGAGCAAGTTTTATTGTACCAGTCTGCCAAGCTACTGAAATGCATACAACCACCAGTCCTATGAGCGACATCTTCACCTCATTTCTCAGAGGAACTGGCTGCATAAGACATGGAGTTATTAGCATCACTCATACTTCAATCACTTTCATAACGCCCGAGCCAAAACTGAGACTGGAACTTGTCTCTAAAAGCAGCAAACTTGCTCTAGACGATACCAGAAAACATAGTAAACACTACATTTCGACTGTCATGTATAGGACTGAAACTCAAGAATGTGATGTTTCTGAGAGCGAACAGCCCAGCTGATCAACGCTCCATCTGGTGCTATAATTGGCGCCTGAACGCTCGGCCTCGCGTCGCTCTGGCGCTCCAATATCCGTTCCCAGATGGAACTGACCAGCATGCTCTCTCTCTACAGTATACACATCATCTCTCTGCTAGTTTCCTCTCAGAGAGCTATACATAGACGTTGATCAATATGGCCGATCGATTGACAAGCAGCAGCCTCTAGCCTCTCCACAGCCTAGCATCATGAATTCTTTACTTGTCACTTTCTTCTGTCTCACAAGAAATATTGTTCATGATAAAAATACGAAGGTCGCTGGTCCATCTATTTCCGGACAGGTGAAGGATATATAAACACTTCGCTCTAAAATAACGCTTCTTAATTCTAAGTCAGGCGTATTTTATTACTGCTTAGCAAAGACAGCTTCATATCTTCAGGATATACTGAACAAGTTGTTGCGCGGTTTCGATTGCTTAGCTATCAGCATATATTCAGGAGATAGTGGGTTCGAACCCTACTGTTGGTAGCCATGAGGACGGTTTTCCGTTGTTTCCCATTTTCACACCATCACATCTTAATTAAGGTCACGTCGCTTCCTCCCCACTTTCGGCCCTTTCATATCCCATCATCACCATAAGACCTGTCTGTGTCGGTGCACGTAGGGCAGCTTGTAAATAAAAAGTCTTCAGGATTCACTGATTAACAAAACAAGAATTTCAGCCTATATCTTGGTACCCAACATCGAGCCTCCATGGTTCAGGCGGCAGCGCGCCGGCCTCTCACAGCTAGGTTGCGCGGTTCGAACCCCGGTCACTCCATGTGAAACTTTTGCTGGACAAAGCGGAACCGGGACAGGTTTTTCACGGGGTACTCCAGTTTTTCCTGTCATATTTCATTCCAGCAACACTCTTCAATATCATTTCATCTGTCAGTTATTAATCACTGCCCCAGAGGAATGCGACAGGCTTCAGCACTCAGCACAATTCCTATCCTTGCCACTAGATGGGAGCTACTTTCGTTCCATTCCTGATTCTGTCAAACAAGCTGAGGATTTTCATCTTGGTATTCAACACGCGCTCTATGAATCATGAAACATGATGGTTCAAAATATGCAAATAATTTGTCTCTCTCGCCCATCGATCTTGAAACATACGAGAACAAACATTTACATATGTTTTACATTGTAAGTTATCAAGAAAAACAAATCACATACAGAAGTTTCACCAGAGCTACTTGACAAGTATCTCTTCATTCGTGATTCGATCTATCCATCTCACCTTGAGCATTCTTCTGTAACACCATATTTCAAAAACTTATATTCTCTTTCTTTCTGAGCTAGTTATCGTCCATGTTTCACTTTCATACAATGCCACGCTCCACACGAAAGTCTTCAAAAACATCGTTCTAATTCATATATCAATGTTTGAAGTGAGCAAATTTCTTTTCTTATGAAAGCTCTTCCTTGCTTGTGCTAATCTGCATTTTATGTCCTCCTTACTTCAGCCATCGTTAGTTATTTTACTACCCAAGTAACAATATTCATCTACTTCCTTTAAGACTTAATTTCCTAATTTAATATTTCCTGCATCACCTGCCTTCGTTCGACTGCACTCCATTACTTTTGTTTTGGACTTATTTATTTTCATCTTGTACTCCTTACCCAAGACTTCGTCCATACCATTCAGCAGCTTCTCGAGATTTTCTGCAGTCTCAGATAAAATAACAATATCATCGGCATATCTCAAGGTTTTAATTTCCACTCCTTGGATTGTGATTCTCTTTCCAAATTCCTCTTTGATTTCCTTTACCGCCTGTTCTACGTAAACGTTGAAAAGGATGGGGGACAAACTGCAGACTTGCCTCACTCCTTTCTGGATTGCTGCTTCTTTTTCAAAGCCCTCGATTCTTATCACTGCAGACCCAGAATGTAGATAATTCTTCGTTCTCAGTATCTTATCCCAATCACCTGCAGAATCTTAAATAGCTTGCTCCAATCAACATTATCGAATAAGATCTACGAGTGCCATGTACGTGGGCTTGTCCTTCTTGATTCGATCCTCTAAGATCAGACGTAAAGTCAGGATTGCTTCATGTGTTCCTACATTTCTTCTGAAGCCAAATTGATCTTCTCCCAACTCAGCTTCAACTTGTTTTTCCATTCTTCTGTAAATAATACGTGTTAAAATTTTGCAGGCATGAGATACTAAACTAATGGTGCAATAGTTTTCACACCTGTCAGCACCGGCTCTCTTGGCAATACGTATAACAACATTCTGCCGAAAATCGGATGGAACTACTCCTGTCTCATACATCTTACACACTAAATGGAATAACCTTGCCACGCTGGTTTCTCCTAAGGCAGTCAGTAATTCAGAGGGAATGTCATCAATTCCATGTGCCTTGTTCCTATTTAGGTCGCTCACAGCTCTGTCAAACTCTGACCTCAAAATTGGGTCTCCCATTTCATTAGCATCAACAGCCTCTTCTTGTTCCAGAACCAAATTATCTACATCTTCACCTTGATACAACTGTTGGATATGTTCCTGTCATCTTTCTGCTTTGTCTTATTTCCCTAGAATTGGCTTTCCAACTGAGCTCTTAATATTCATACACCTAGATTTCCTTTCTCCAAAGGTTTCCCTGATTTTCCTGTATGCAGCATCTACCTTTCCCAGGACCATACAGCCTTCGACATCCTTGCACTTCTCCTTCAGCCATTCTCCCTTAGCTACCTTGCATTTTCTATCCACTTCATTCTTTAATCGCCTGTATTCTTTTCTGCCCTCTTCATTTCTAGCATTCTTGTATTTTCGTCGTTCATCAATCAGGTCTAGTATCTCCTGACTTATCCACTGATTCTTAGTTGATCTTTTCTTCCTTCCTAACATTTCTTCAGCAGCCCTACTGACTTCATTTTTCATGACTCTCTACTCTTCCTCTATTGTGTTTCCTTCAGCCTTTTCATTTAGTCCTTGTGCAACATGTTCCTTGAAACAATCCCTCACACTCTTCTTTCAACTTGTCTAGATCCCATCTTTTTGCACTCTTTCCTTTCTTCAATTTCTTCAACTTCAGATGGCATTTCATGACCAACAAGTTGTGGTCAGAGTCCACGTCTGCTCCTGGGAAAGTTTTGCAATCCAGTACCTGGTTTCTGAATCTCTGCCTAACCATAATGAAGTCTATTTGATACCTTCCAGTATCTCCAGGTCTCGTCCACGTGTACAGCCGTCGTTTGTGGTGTTTGAACCAAGTATTGGCAAGGACTAAATTACGATCAGTGCAGAATTCAACCAGCCCGACTTTCTCTTTCGTTCCTTTGTCCCAATCCAAATTCTCCTACTGTACTACCTTCTCTTCCTTGGCTTACCACTGCATTCCAGTCTCCCATCACAATTAGATTCTCGTCACCTTTTACATATTGTATTAAATCTTCTATCTCCTCATATATTCTTTCGATTTCATCATCATCCGCTGAACTGGTAGGCATATAGACCTGCACTATTGTGGTGGGCATTGGTTTGGTGTCTATCTTGACGACAATAATTCTTTCACTATGCTGGTCGTAGTAGCTTACCCGCTGCCCTATTTTCTTATGCATTATTAAACCAACTCCTGCATTTCCCCTGTTTGATTTGTGTTGATAATTCGGTAGTCGCCTGACCAAAAATCCTGTTCTTCCTGCCAACGTACTTCACTTATACCAACTACATCTAACTTTAGTCTATCCATCTCCCTTTTCAGATTCTCTAATCTACCACAACGATTCAAACTTCTAACATTCCACGCTCCGATTCGCAGTATGTCAGTATCCATCTTCCTAATGATCGTCCCCTCTCGTGTAGTCCCCATCCGGAGGTCCGAATGGGGGACTAGTGTACCTCCGGAATATTTTATCCGGGAGGAAGCCATCATCAGTACATCATTCATACAGATAGAGAGCTGCATGTCCTCGGGAGTTAGTTGTTATTTCCCGTTGCTTTCAGCCGTGTAGCAGTATCAACACAGCTAAGCCATGTTGAGTATTATTACAATGCCATATCAGTCAATCATCCAGACTGCCGCCCTTGCAAATTCCGAAAGGCTGCTACCCGCCTTTTAGCTGTATTTTTTGTCCTCACTTGCATTTCTAATTCGTTCTATGGAACTGCGTATCTTTCAGTGAAATATTTATCCGACTTACTAAACTTTATTAATTACTGTATTATTCGTATTTTTTAATATTACGTTGAGATTAAACAATTCTGTTTGGTCTGTTGCTAGTCCTACAACACCAGTTTCCAAAACTTTAGATAGTACAGAGCACAGGGAATAATACCAGCGTCCAAGTAAAGCAAAATATCACAGAACTAACATATGTAATTCCATTTTATCTATTTAGACTCAAAAGAGAAATTAAAATATGAAGGGCTGGGTGGAATATAGTCATAAGCCACCATTTTGTTGTTTTTGAGATGTTCATGCCATCGTATTCTTTAAATTTCCCTATTTAATATCATACTAAGAAGTTTGTTGTATTTATAAAAGTTGGCAATGTATGATAGGTGGAAGTTCTTTACTTTGCCATCTAGTGACAATTTCAGAACTAACACAGTCATAAGCCACACCAAAATGGCGTCGAAATCAAGAGTGAATGAAGATTTATCTCCTGTTCAGAGGACTTTTGAGAATAATGAAGCTGAAAGTGAATGGCCTTTTGATACAGATGGTGCTGATTCTTGGCACCATTCAAGCAGTAGTTCCAGCTCTAATGACAACTTGGTAAGAGTATAGACATATTTTATCATGGATAACCTCTAATTTGTGGCTTGTGACTGTATTTTACTCATTCTACTTACGGTACTTTACAAATAACTCGTATCTTATGGAAATGCATAAACAATAACATTAGATTTGATAACCATAGAAAAATTATTTAATAGAACTATTAATATTAACAATAATATTTACATAGGTTAACATGTGAAAGCAATTAGCAGTTAAATATCTATTGGGGTGACTTATAACTATGTTCATCTGAAATTGTCTGAATTTATTACTCCTAATTTTACAGCTTTAAGTTAGTAGAATGCCTGAGGAATCACCAAGAAAAGAAAACCCATCAAGGAAAAGGAAAAGGAGGAGTAATAGTGACCAATGGAAAGTGGTGAAGGCCAAACGAGGACGTAATGCTGGTAGTCAGTGTGTGTCCACTAGAACAAAGAAAATCGTTGATGAAGCTTCAATGGGACCTCCTTGCAGCTGTTCCGATAGATGCTTCACTAAACTTGCTGGAGAGGAAGAGAATATTTTTCACCCATTCTGAGACTTGGGGAATTTCAGTACCCGGAACTCATATTTAGTGGGAAACATAAGAATGATGCCAAAAAAGCAAAGTTTTCTTTTATTGTGCAGCATTCCTATCCTGCGGTGGGTCACACTAGACTCCCTTGTGATCGCTATTTTGGTAGCATTGAACTATTTGCTAGAAACAGACGTCCAATAGTATATACCCCAGATGAATGGGTGGATGTTGTGAAGTCTTCTTCTTCTTAAGACGCCGTCTCCGAGCGGAGGTTGGCGATCCACGTAACTAGCTCTGATCTTGACAGCGCAGAATGGAATGCCATATCAGAAGTACAGCAGTGCCATCTTCGAAGGTCTTTCAGCCATGAAGTCCAAAAATCTTCATTGTGACAAAAATGAAAAGAGATGACTTCAAAACTTTAGATGATCTCAAGTCATTGCTATCAATACCCACTAAATCCACAACTGGAGATTCAGTTAACTTCAGTGAAGCTACACAATTTCAATTGAATTCCAAGGATCCTTCTCCGCTATGTGTGAAGCACTGTTATACTACATTAGGGCCAGTTCAGTATGCAAACATTCGCATCAAGAAGAAAGGAAGACTTCTGGAACATGATCCATTTCAGCTCAGAGTAAAAAACAGAAATCAACTCCCTGTCAACCAGAAGAAATTGACTGATGTCATGTCTGTCATGACGTTCATTCCTGTAACCAATAAACACTTCTTCTTATCACTTACAGGAAATAATGTTGAAGATAATGATGCGGAAGAATTCCCTCGAGATACACATTGTTTTTTTCTTAAAGTACGTGTATTCATTCTCAAATATTGTGTTTTTCTTAAATTAAGTGTGTTCATTCTCAAATATTGTGTCTTTATAATTAAGTGTAGCCTTATTCATTCTCCTAATATTGTGCTTTTCTTGATAAATAAAAATGTATTCGTTCTCAAGTATTTAAATTTATTTCCGGGAAATAAAGTCATAAGCCCATGTTAGTTACCTCATTAATTAAAAATGCTCTTAAGTCATATACTAGGGCAAAGTGTTGTTTCACTGTCTCCCATATGTTTTATAACACATACAAGTTTTCATTTATATAAGGAAAGTTATTACAAATGTAGTGGATGATTTACAGATTTCAGCTGAACTTTAATTTGTCATTTACTCAAAACTAAGTTATTGTGGCTTATGACTATATTCCACCGAGCCCTTCATATCCTCAACTTTGGATTTTAATATTGATAGATGAGTCTATTGACTACAATACGTCACTGATGTAATTGAAAGAAAATGTAATTTGTTTTCTATAATTTACTTTAAACAGACAATAAGTAATACATAAAAAAGCTCCACTACAGCACACAAAGATGTTACTGAGCACGCAAGTAACAGGTTATTCAATAATGAAAAAGTTCAAAAATTAGTGTTGAGTCTAATTTTCACACCTCTATATTTGCAGACCAATTTGTACCATAAATATGGAACCAGATGTTTTTAAACTTATTTTCGCCTGTGGTCTTAAACTTTTGTTAGGTACTGTATACGGCGTATTAGCTGAAGTGTTTTGACCCTGATTTCTCCTAAGTTGTGCCTGAATCCCGAGTGGAGATGATTAAGCCTTCCTTCACACCCCTGGACATGTTGAAAGATTTACAAACCTGCGGCATTTCTAAACGGCTTTGTTCTTTTGTTCCAGTAACTTCTACCACCAATAAACCAGGGGGCTTTGCTCGCTCGGTCCATCAACTTTGTTCCTTGACTCTTTGACCGCTCAGCCATATAGAACGCAATACGGTGGAAACCAGGGCGGGTTTAAGTCGCTGCTCGATAAAAACAAGGGTGGAACACGTTGCTTGAAAGTAGAGAGGGAATCCCTCACAACGTAATACTGAAAGAGCTCACCTGTTTACAGCTGGCGCCCACCACATTTACTGGGAGAGGTCATTCTAACGCACATGAACGGTCACGGTAAAAGGTCATTTCTTGATCAATGTCAGTGGCGGCGCGTCAATAAAACGTCACTCCTTTGGAAAATAACGTGTTCAGATGTATTGGTATTAGATGAAAACGTAGATGTAAAATAGTAACATTGCTTGGTTAGCAACGCGACTATCTGTTTAAGGCACACGGCTGCGGCTTAAAAAAGTTACCAAAAATCCACAGCTCTACCCTTCCGGCAAGCAACTCAATGCTGAAAATATCCTAGGGGTATGGCTACGAATTTTGGGTGAATAAAATATAATAAACTAATATATTCTTTATTTACTCCTAACACTTACAATCCTTTTCTCAATCGTCGTTATGCTGTCGGTTATATTAGCAGTTTGCCTTTTTTATAATAATAATAATAATAATAATAATAATAATAATAATAATAATAATAATAATAATAATAATAATAATAATAATGTCCGCCTCTGTAGTGTAGTGGTTAGCGTGATTAGCTGCCACCCCCGGAGACCCGGGTTCGATTCCCGGCTCTGCCACGAAATTTGAAAAGTGGTACGAGGGCTGGAACGGGGTCCACTCAGCCTCGGGAGGTCAATTGAGTAGAGGTGGGTTCGATTCCCACTTCAGCCATCCTGGAAGTGGTTTTCCGTGGTTTCCCACTTCTCCTCGAGGCGAATGCCGGGATGGTACCTAACTTAAGGCCACGGTCGCTTCCTTCCCTCTTCCTTGCCTATCCCTTCCAATCTTCCCCTCCCTCCACAAGGCCTCTGTACAGCATAGCAGGTGAGGCCGCCTGGGCGAGGTACTAGTCATACTCTCCAGGTGTATCCCCCGACCAAGAGTCTGAAACTCCAGGACACTGCCTTTGAGGCGGTAGAGGAGGGATCCCTCGCTAAGTCCGAGGGAAAACCCGAACCTGGAGGGTAAACAGATGATGGTGATGATGATGAATAATCGTATGGCCTCAGCTACCGTGTGCAGACATTTCAATTAGACGCCATCTGGCTGTCTGCTCGTCAATTTCGACGTTCCGTTTTACTCTAGGCCTACTAGATGGCAGACCGAGTGAACCGAAACTCTCTTGGGCGTCTATGGCTGAGATTTAATTAATTTTGTCGGGTAAACACCAAATGTGTCACCAGAGATCTTTTAAATGCCGACATCGTACGCCATGGAGTGTCGAATGGACTTTTTTCCACGCTTCGAAAAATCCGACTACCTCTGCCGAGTTTGAACCCGCTATCTTGGTGTCGGGAGGCCGACACTCTGCCACTGATCTACCATTACGAGCGCTTATGTGACTCAGTGCATTCTTTTGCTTACACGCCCCTACGAGCGCTAACGTGAATCAATGCAGAGTTTTACTTACAGTGGGTCACCTTAATATTCGGACAACACAGATAATGGAATGTTTCCTGACATAATGCGTTCGCAAACAAATGTATATACAACAAACACACCTCCAACAATTCATGAGTATATACCCCACGTATCACAACAAAATTAAATGTCAGGCAAATTGGTGAAGTGTTCTGATATAGATAGAAAAGGAAATCGTGAGATACTGCACATCACTTTATTATTCGGATAAGTCGTCGTTACTCCATTTGCACGTGACTACCTTACTCAATTGTGGCAAGGGAGAAACGTAAGGAGGAGGATACGTTTCCCTGAACTTCACTGCAGAAACACGTTTGAACAGCGCCAACTGGTTATTTTACACGACGCAAAGGTGCGTAGTTGCAGAGATATTGCGCAAATGTTGTGTACGAGTAAAAGTACTGCCAATGACATTGTACGGCGATTTAAAGAAGAGGACAGGATTGCGTCTATACCGGAAAACGAGTCAACTGGAAAAGCTAACTGATCGTGGACAGAGACTTCTCTTAAGAAAAACAGGGAACGTTCGTAAACTGAATGTGCCACAACTTGCACGGGAATTAGAAGAGGAAGCTGGTAAATCAGTGCACCCTGAAACTGTGCGCAGGACTCTTCGAAAGGCCACATTTAACGGGAGGGTGTCGAGGATAAAGCCATTTATCAGTGAAGTGAACCGAAGAAAAAAAACTGCCTTGCAATATGTACACAAGGACACAGAATGGTGGAAACATGTTATTTTGTGATTAGAGCAAATTTAATACTTGTGGATCATATGGAAAGAGAATGGCTTGGTGCAAACGAAATGAATTAAAACCGAAACATTTGCAACCAACTGTCAAACATGGAGGCGGGAATGCAATGGTATGGGCGTGCTTTTCGTCTGCTGGAGTAGGTGAAATGTCGTTTATTGAACATACAATGGACCATAAACAGTACCTAGCCATCCTGAAGCAGAATTTACACCAAAGTGAAACAAAGCCTGGAATAAGGAACATTCTTCATTTCTATCAAGCTAATGATCCCAAGCATAAAGCGTGGAATGTCCGAATGTGGCTATCGTTGAACTGCGTAAAGGTACTTGAAACTCCACCCCAGATCCAGAATCTCAATCCCATTGAGACTTTATGGAGTGAACTTGACAAGAGAGTGAAGAATTCCAGAATAATATCAAATAAGGAACTGCAACGAAAACTGATACAAGAATGGGCTAATATGCCACAACGACTGAAAGCTGTGGCAATGCCACCAAGTACTAGATTGGTTTGAGTTCCATGTTACGATGCACTTTCGGTCTTTAATATCCTTGTGTCCGAATATTAAAGTGATTTTGTTATGTGATAAAGTGACAACTTATTTTTTATCTGCATGTCATTTTTGTACTGAGACACTTGTATTATTATGCAATCATAGTGGAAACATTGGGGTTTTGTATTATCGCTCTTTCTTTTCTGTATGTATCAAAAAAATACAATGTTCAGATTGTCACATGTCATATGGTGTCCGAATATTAAGGTGACTCACTGTAAGTCCCTATAACTACATTCGGTGGAGACATTTTTCTAAAATTCAGAAAATGACTGACGGTATTGAAGAAAACAATTACAGAAATAATTATGTAATAGTGCATTATGCAACAAGCCTATAATGGTAATTAAGACACGAGCATGTTTATAAAACGAGCGAAGTCAGTTTTATAATTTCGATACTCGTGTCGTAATTACCATTACAGGCGAGTTGGATACGACTGTTTAAGCTCGACGATAATTACAACTCTATTTTTTAAATATTCATAAATTTCTGTCGAGATGTCGCTTGACAGTTGGGTTTACTGAACAGAGCGCAGAGCGCATGCGCTGGGTTGTTGATTTTCCGTGAGTGGATCAGAGACCTTGACAATGTCATATGTTTTCAAAGCTTTGATAGAAGGTTATCATAAAGCTGTTTATTGTTTATTTTACAGATGGTGAAGTGAAATGTGCCGTGTGGTTGTGGAATATTGAAAGTAGAAGGTGCATTAATATGTATATCCGACATGTCTGATTTTGGAAACAAGTGCGAAGCTAGTGCGTTGAGCGCCGGTGCGATGTTATCCTTACCTAATTGGTCGAACAGTTGTATCATAATGAAAATATGAACTCTGACTGGCGGAGAACCTGTATCATATTCAAAATCTGAACTCTGATTGGTGCAGAACCTGTATCATAATGAAACTGATGATGATGATGCTTGTTATTTAAAGGGGCCTAACACCTAGGTCATCGGCCCCTAATGGTACGAATGAGACGAAATGTAATGACAATTTAAAAGTCCAAACACCTCCACTACCGAGCTCGATAGCTGCAGTCGCTAAGTGCGGCCAGTATCCAGTATTCAGGAGATAGTAGGTTCGACCCCCACTGTCGGCAGCCCTGAAAATGGTTTTCCGTGGTTTCCCATTTTCACACCAGGCAAATGCTGGGACTGTACCTTAATTAAGGCCACGGCCGCATCCTTCCCAGTCCTAGCCCTTTTCTGTCCCATCGTCGCCATAAGACTTATCTGTGTCGGTGCGACGTAAAGCAACTAGCAAAAAAAAAAAAAGAAAAGAAAAAAAACTCCTCCACTGACCAGAATTCAAAACGTGAGGACGAAGAATGAATGAATGGATATGAATTTAAAACAATCAATGGATGCGACCCGCAATGCCACATATTCACATAAACTAGCTTTAAACAATAGTATTACTGACCAAGTGACTGCTTCTAAAGAACAATGCTGAATTGATGATGCTTTTGTTCTAAAGTGGTCCAAAATCAAGGTCATCGGCCCCTCATAATGGTACTTATCGCTAGAAATGTAGGGGCATGGTATTTGCCATGTTGCGGTACTAATCAAAAGTAGCGTAGACTCGTGGTATTCCACACATTATGGTACTACTCACAGGTAATGTAATGCGCACATGTAACACAAACCTATGTGTTTCTCACAATGCGGTGCCATTTACAGGCAACGCAAACCTATGGTGTCCCTCATATAAGTGTACTAACCACTGAGACTCGTACTATCCCGTGATATTCCTCACATAGTGGTACTAATAATAGGCAAGGCAGATCCATGGTGTTCCTCATATAGTAGTACTAATCACAGGTACTGTAAAACCCAGCCATAAGTACACACTGCCGCTACTAATCACAAACCTATTGTGTACCTAACATGGTAAAACTACGCGCAAGTAAAAGCGGCCCATGGTATTTCCAGCGCGATGGTACCAACTACAAGTAGTCTCATGGTTCTAATTCGATCATCCCCTTGTCGCCCCTTCTAGTCGCCTCTTACGACAGGCAGGGGATACCGTGGGTGTGTTCTTCATCTGCGTACCCCACCCACAGGTGGTCATAATCAAACTTGAACTCTAATGAGCCTCATTAATATTCAGTTTTATGGCATACAATATTTATATTTCGGCATCATCGAGCATAAATAAGTTAATTTGGCTAGGATATGAATAAAAAACTAGTAAAGAAACCAGCGATTTTAGACAGTTTTTCCAGAACTGCATTTAGGCCTGAAGTGATTTTTTTTGCTAGTTTTTTTACGTCGCACCGACACAGATAGGTCTTACCGCGACGATGGGACAGGAAAGAGCTAGGAGTGGGAAGGAAGCGGCCGTGGCCTTAATTAAGGTACAGCCCCAGCATTTTCCTGGTGCGAAAATGCGAAGCCACGGAAAACCATTTTCAGGGCTGCCGACAGTGGGGTTCGAACCTACTATCTCCCGAATACTGGATACTGGCGCACTTAAGCGACTGCAGCTATTGAGCTCGGTAAGAAGTGATTTTCGAATTATTTTTTTAAAAGTTTGGTAGAGCTGTCCAAGACTCACAATTTGAAGCCTTTCCAGGCCCTTTAGCCCTTCAACTTTCGGTACAATTTAGGAAATTGCTTAATTTTACGTTTTTCGTAGTATGGGGACCCCTACTTTGTCTGGTAAGAAATGTTTTCAATATTAAACAGTTACGAAAACAAAGGAGAATATGAGCTGTAATTGTCTTAAGCTGATCCAGTTTCCTCTTGAAGACGTTCCTTGCGTAGGAATAAATGCTTAAAGAACGGTCTTAAACAGACTACTGTTGTTTATTTCTTGACGTATTTTGCTGTTTAATTTTCTTAAAACACGTATTACTAATTTTAAGTTCACATTAATTACATAAACTTAAGCTACATACAACCCTTGGTGCTATACAAATCGTAGTTACCAAAATATTCTGGTATATTGCGGTTAATTAAATCACAACCGTAAAATCGTGAAACGAAAATGCCCCGAAAACCTACCACATACGGCAGATTTTAAGGGCGCGCTTTGCGACAGTGCTTCGGCTAATTTCGGGACTGCTCGATGTAACTCGTGTCTATCGCTGGTCCAGTTACCAGCGATTCCTGCACTATGTTTTCCCTGTTCCTCATAGCAGAGTCCTGCAGAGTGGCCCAGCCCATGAGCTGCTTCGGCAGTAGGCTGCAATGGGCTTTGAAAGGCTCGAACATACGAAGCCCGTGACGTCATCGCACGGGCCGCTCTGGGCCAGCGCTCTGTCATTCGTACGCGGTTAGCCAAAGACAGCGCTGTGGTAGTTCTATGGGCTGACTGCTTCATTGTGTACAGTGCACTGCATGTCAGCGGAGTGCGTTACATTACGGTCGAGTGGTTTTTCAGTTTGACTTCTCCGTCTATCCGTTATCGGAAACGAATGCGGACTGTAGTTCCAAAAGAAAAGAAAGCGTGGCGAAAAATCGTGAAGTAAAAAAATAAGCAACAAACGAACTAAAAATCGCACAATACAAGATTTCTGAACCGGATCCTAAACTTAAAAGTCGTATTTGGTTGGTATTCAAGCCTGCAGTTGACGGTGATGGGAAAGATGTTAATTTTGTGTGTTGTACGGTCTGCGGTGAACTTTATGTAACCACTAGCAGTTACTCGCGGCTTCTCGCGTGGATTTCGTAATTTGATAAAAGTAATCGTTCCTCGGTACAGTACTAAGACATCATCTAAAAATCCCTGAAATATAAAACCTCACTGAAAAAGTTGGTTTCATGTACCCCAGAAACTCTTTGTAAACCAAGTTTGTGGTATTGCCTTTTGGGGCTGAGATGAGCATGCGACATACAACTGTATACGTGAGAACGTCTTCTCTCAAGTAAAAAAAAAAGTTTCTTTATTTTTAAAGGAGATTACAAATGCATATTTCCACATCTGTAACATCTTCAGGTTTTGAGATATATGTATCCGCATAAACAAAATGCAACCCCTTTAGCAGGCCTTCCTCTACCCCCACCTACGTGGATTTTCTGAAAACAAATAAAGAGAGACATGTTTCTTTATTTTTAAAGGACATTCCAAGTACCAAGTTCGATGTCTGTAACATGTAAAGTTTTTGACATACACTGTAGATATACCGGTACTCATTTTAAAAATTCACCTGCTTTTTCAATTAACAAAAAATATGTTTATTGATAAAGGAGCTGCCAAATACCGGTTATCACGACTATAACAACATCTTCAGTTCTTGAGATATTTGTATCCTCATAAAAATAATTCAACACCTATTTCAACCCCCCTCCTCCAAAGTTAATATTACCCCCCAAAATTGAGGGTGTTTTTTTAATTTTTAAAGGTGATTTCAAATACACATTTTCACGTCTGCAACATCTTTAGGTTTTTTAGATATAAGTATCCTCATACAAATAATTCAACTAATATTTCAGTCCTTTCATCCCCTTTAAGTGGATTTTCCAAAATCAAATATACGCATTTCTTTCTTTTTAAAGGAGACTCTAAACACCAATATTTGTCTGTAACAACTTCAGTTTTTGAGATATCAGTGCCCTAATAAAATTAATTCAACCTCCCTTTCAGTCCCTTTTACAACCCCCACGTTAAGTGGTCTTTCAAAAAACAAAATAATACCTGTTTTTAATATAAAAATACCAATTTTCACATCTGTAACATGTTAAGTGTTTGAGATATATTGTAAATATGCTCATCTTAAAAATTCACGCCAACCCAGATTTCAGTCCCTTTTACCCCCTCCCCCCTCCTTAAGTGTCCTTTCCGAAAACAAAATAATACACGTCTCTTTATTTTTAAAAGAGATTTTAAATACCACTTCACGTCTGTAACGTGTTAAGTTTTTTAGATATATTGTAGATATGCTCAGGGATTTTGTGTACAAATTTTGGTTGGCCCAAACGTACACGCATAATCTCGCTGCTGTAGAATCCTGGAGGTGGCGTTGCCATGGTTACGGCAGTTCATTTCCTTATCCGATTCCGAGAGCAGGGGTAGTGTGGTGCCAATATCTCCATAGCGGTCGGTTTTAGGGCCTTAAAACATGGTTTTCGGGCCCGTAGGGCTTACCGAAATTTGTTCTTTCGGTCAAGGGGCTTAAAATGAGCTTAGTCTCGTCCTTGCACGACAAATTCGATATTTCATCTATATTAGCCCATTATTTTTATATCTCCCCCGTCGCCCCCCCCCCCCCCCGTGGAATTGTCTTGAAAATAAAATACAGCCCATGTCCCTCAGAGATAATGTATATTTACATTAATAAACGGATTTTTAGAATCGGTTCGGTAGTTTCTGAGATTACCCTCCAGATATACACAAACTAACAAAATTCGCGCTCTCTCTTTGTTATATTAGTATAGATTAAAGGAGTCGGACTGATTTTGTCTTTTTATGATTAGATAAACTTACGATGAACGAGGTGTGCTTGAATGACGAGCATTCTAATGTTTCCGTGTCATCAGACTCCACGACTATGCCACAACCTGCCAAAGTAATGAAGTTTTCTTCGTGAACTGACGTTCATGATGCTCCTGTTCCAACAGATGAGCTGGAAAGATATTTAAAGCCAAATTGTGGAATGGAAGAAGATAGATATAGCGTCCTATTGGAGAAAAAATGGACAAAACTATCCAAAATTTCACCAGATCGCTAAGAAAGTAATATGTATGCAAACATCAAGTTTCAATTCAGCGGGCTTCATTCTCAACGCACGACGGTATCTTGTACAACCAGAAAATGCTGATGCTCTTCTTTTCATTCACAGTAATTCCATTCCACCACATTAACAATGACCAATAAACTACGCACACTAAGTAAAAGCTATGTTCAGGTTTGTTTTTGTTGTTGGCATATTGCACGCCATTTCTGTTTGTATTTTATTTTGAGGTAAACGCGAATGAAGTCCTATGAATATGCTTCGTGTTATTTAGATTCATTTTCAGTTAACTTGATATCAATTGCAAATGAATATTAGTTTATAATAAAGTTTCCGTTTGTTTTCAATTATTATTATTATTATTATTATTATTATTATTATTATTATTATTATTATTATTATTATTATTATTATTATTACAGTGCAGGAGAAATGTCTACCGTTTAATTTCAAAATGCGATTATCCTACTTTAAAACATGTTATTAGCATACGGGAGTTCGTAGAGTGTGCACGGCGCACATGTTATTGTGGAGAGGTACTCAAGGTTATTCTACTGAGCCCGCCCAGTGCAGTGGACTGCGGTGGGCTGTATGAGACCAGTGCTGTGGGCCAGTACGCTGCCACGTCAGAAGAGAACGGCACTGCACGGACTGGGCTGCCGGAGCCCGTGGGTTTGAAGTGCTGCGCGGTGGGGCTGGCTGCAGGACTCTGCCTCATAGCCCCTTACCTTGCGAACCCTCCTTACCACACGGTCCCGCGCCCTCATTCTTGAAATTGAATCTCTTCGCTGGTTCAGGAGGACCACCAAGTGTTTGCGTGAAAATGATCGCTATGTGCGGGAATACACAGAGCTAATTAAAGAAATAGGCACTTGAAAAAAACATCTTACTAAGATATATATTTCTACGGGGTTCACTGAACCACTGAACGCCCTGCACCGTGATCAGTGTATACCACTTGCATTTATGAATTATCATCATGAATTAGCAATTGCATTATATTGAAAACTGTTTTGAAAGTAACCTTATAATTTTAAAAAAATCGCTAACAGGCACACCATCGTGATATTTTGCTTAAGAACCAAGCGGTTTGGCTGGGCAGTCTGCGTCGTATAGCTGTAAGCTTGCATCCAGGATATGGCAGCTTCAAACCCTATCATCAGCAACCCTGAAGAACGTTTTGCGTGGTTTCCCATTTTCATACAAAGTTAATGATGGAGCTGTTCCTTAGTTAAAACCACGGCTACTACCTTCTCACTCCTAGCACCAAAAACCTCCCTGAGTTGGTACGTCATTACAACACTTGCGAAAATAATAATAATAATAATAATAATAATAATAATAATAATAATAATAATAATAATAATAATAATAGTTTTATGACCCACTAACTACTTTTTTACGGTTTTTGGAGATGCCATTTTGCCGGAATTTAGTCCCACCGGAGTTATTTTACGTGCCAGTTTCGAATACCACCGGACTGAGCTAGGATCGATCCTGCCAAGTGGGGGACAGAACGCCAGCGCCTCAACCGTCTGAACCACTCAATCCGGCAGAAGAAGAAGAATCCACATCGAAAACGACGTAATGTTGCCATGGAAATTATTCAGCTGCCTCGTTTTCGAATAATTGAGGATTGAGCATGAACATATGGTAACACTCTAAAGCAGGTCCATGGCTGAGTGGCCAGCTACTTGAAATATGGTTCACATGGCCCCAGTTCGATTCTTTGCCGAGTTGAGGGATTGCAATCTTCAACGATTAATTCCCTTGGCTCGAGGACTGTATATTTGTTCTGTCCCCCACATTCCTGCAACTCACGTACGAGACATAACACTACACTACACTACACTACCACGCAGTTTAGCACACATGGCAAATGCCACCCAATCTCGTCGGAAATACAAACCTTTGGCGTGGAATTCCTCATATGTTTACGTGATTGATTACAGGTCTTAACAGTTCGACAAGAGTAACCATAATACCCTCATACACAATGTCTGATGGAGTAATCAAAAATAAGTTTACCAGTTTATCAATTCGAGATATTCATCAGAATTTCCGTCAGGTCTACAACTTCATATTTCTCACTCAAGCGATGAAGATCCCATTTACAAAGTTAAATGTGCGAGGTCACTGGGAGGTCACGGACGGGGCGCTCTAAGGAAGCAGGTCAAGGCAGGCCAGTGCCAGTTCCGGCCGGAAGAGTTTTATTGACTTTGTGCATGCGAAGTTCAGGCTGAAGATTCCCAACTTTCTTTGCTCATTAACATTGAAGGAATATTAATTGCATTACAATATCACTTGTTATTTGATCCTATTAGCTACAGCTATTATATTTCCAACATTTATTGTTCAGAATTTCAGACTCCCTACTGGCACTATGAAACCAGACTTGTGTGAAGTATTCGGGGTAGGAGGGGGGATAGCGCACGCCAAAAAGAAAACCGAACAAATGCCCTACCAGGCGCGGCTTTATAATGCGATCTTCAAAGCTGCAGAACCATCAGAATGAAAGCAAAGAGTGAAACTATCCTTCATATTGTGTGGTATTATCGCCAAAGATCGATACCCATTTAATTACTGGTGATCTGGCAAACTTCCTTGGATCTGAGAACGACAGCACTTTAGTACGAACACATAGGAGCCACCTTTCGGAGAAAACTGTAGTTAGAGAATCGTCCCTGAGGTTCTGCATGATATGTACGCCTCACAGAAAGGCAGGCCTATGTGTGTGTATTGGAGGAGCTGTATCGCTGAGACGTCCCAAATCTTGGAATTGTTGACACTTCCTCCCCAAGTGCGGCTGTAAATCACACCCTCTCCTCTCTTGGACTATTGCCCTCTTTGGGACGACCTTGTCTTGCATGATGTGAAAGGAAAGAAAGACCTTTACATCTGGCTTCGCGATTTGTATTGAAAAGTCATTGCTCCGGACGGCCTCTCGCTATTAGATAGCGCTGTGGGTTTAAACCAAGGCCTCTCAGGGTGCATGTACCAGTGCATTGCGCTGTGCACGGTGCAAAAGACGACTTCGCTTGGTTGACCAGAGTGCAGACCCCCACTCCTCGATTTGGAGCAATATCGCTGTCTTTCTCTTTCTCCACGCCTGCTTCCCTCTTCCTCACTTGCTCCGTAGCGCTCCAAATCCGAGACGAGTTTTGCCGAGATAAGACGAGTATTCCAGAGACGAAGGGTTGGTCCGAGCCGAGTCGAGTGGGACCGATGCACTGTTCACAGGACCTCTGCGCCTCAGTTTGCACACGTGAGATTTTGGGCATTTGAGAGGCCCTGGTTTAACCTGACATTTTTTCGATAAAGGTTTGAACAGGTAGTCGTAATACAACTGACAATATGAGACAAGCCATAAGAGAAACTGCATCAATACCTGAATAAGCATTCTACAGGCAATGAAGAAGATGTTTCTCCGCAATGGTACACATGAAGGTTTGTTTGAATTTAGCTATGAAATTGAAAATAGGAACGTTAGTATAATCAGATTATTTTCAACTTCTTTAAAAAAGCCTTCTCCGAAAGTTGTATACCAGGTTTCGGTACTTATGAGTACGTCGTTACCAGATCAAAGTTATTTTCGATAAGGGGGAAAAACACTTTATTTTATTGTAACTTTTTAACCGTCTTTCATTTTTACAAGTCAGTTATTTATACAGTCGAAATCACAAGAAATCAGGAAGTCTTACAAATTGACATGTATGTTTACCTGTAGGCTACTTTCCTTTAAATTTTCTGGAACTTCAAAAGATTGGACGTGACGAGAGAGGAACACAGACCTTTCCACGGGGTTGGAGGACGGATGGACACGACTTCTGTTGGCACTTGCCGTAGGTATAAAATACGAATCTAGATTTGTCCACTAGACCCCTCAGAGTTGGGGCAGCGTGGCTGACTCTTATCCGCAGGTCCCGGTTTCGATTTCCGGCCAGGTCGAGGATTTTTACTTGGATCTGAGAGCTGGTCCGAGGTCCACTCAGCCTACGTCATTACAATTGAGGACCTATCTGACGGTGAGATGGTGGCCGCGGTCTTGGAAGCCAAGAATAACGGCCGTGAGAATTCTTCGTGTTGACCACAAGACATATCATAATCTGCAGGTCTTCGGGCTTGGTAGGCCATGCGCCTTCGAGGCTGTTGAGCCATGGGGTTTGGATTACTAGGTTTACTGCAATGGACTAGGCGGCACAGTGCAGAACCACCAACATAATTCAGCACGAGTCGCCAGTGTGCCCTACGATGAATCGTTTACGATCGTTTAATTATTAACTAAAACGTGATATATAAAAGATGACGACCTCACCTCTCCAGCGGTAGCCTGATGTCCATTAACAGCTTACAGAATTTACTACATCTACTGTAGTCGGAGTTGCCAAATTGTCTAATGCACTCGACACGAAGTAGGGGTCAAGACTGAAAAGAGTGTGGAAGAAAGTGGATTGGCAACCTCTCCACATCAAACAATTATCACTTAGAACTCCTTAACCGAACAGGATGCAAGGTGGAATAGACTGCTGGCTTCCAGCTCGCTTCCAGGAACTCAGGCCGCAATGTTTTGTCCCGAAATACAATAGTTCGTATTTAGATTAAGTTTGGACTCAAACATGCCATAACGGACATTACAGGACTTCTCCAGAATGTTTATTAAGACTTCTTTTCCTTGTTCTATTACCTGGTACTCACCCTTGCAGCTTGTACCTGTAACTTTAAACACGTGAGAAAGGAATTTCTATTCACTCTGGAACATCACTATATTAAAACAATTTTCGGAAACTGATCAAGGACAATTTCATGCCGATTGGGAACAGAAATTTGCTAGTGGCTTGACTTCACAATAACACATCAAAGATTTACGGCGATGCAAGGAAGGGAAAGGGCTAGGATTGGGAAAACCGAGCTCGATAGCTGCAGTCGCTTAAGTGCGGCCAGTATCTAGTAATTGGGAGATAGTGGGTTCGAGCCCCACTGTCGGCAGCCCTGAAGATGGTTTTCCGTGGTTTCCCGTTTTCACACCAGGCAAATGCCGGGGATGTACCTTAATTAAGGCCACGGCCGCTTCCTTCCACTTCCTAGGCCTTTCCTATCCCATCGTCGCCAAAGACCTATCTGTATCGGTGCGACGTAAAACAAATAGAAAAAAAAGGATTGGGAAGTTAGGGGGCGTGGCCTTAGTTAAGGTACAGCCTCTGCATTTGCCTGATGTGAAAGTGGAAAACAGTGGAAAAGCATCTTCAGGGCTGCCGACAGCGGGATTCGAACCCTCCATCTCCGGAATACAAGTTCACTGCTACGCGATCCTAACCGCACGGCCAGCTCACTCGGTGGAAACAGGAATATCAACTGATGAATCGAAGGAGTGATGTACTCGGAGGCTATTACATTGTTTATCGTATTAATGCAACAATCATCACTCCTATTATTTAATTACTGTATTACTACGGTGTACCTAGTTTAGATTTTGCGGACTGCATTATAGGCTGCAGAAGTGTTTTAAATGAACAAATTTATGACTTAGGGCAATATTAGTAGAGACAGAGAGGATTTCCTGCTAATTAAGCAGACATTCCTCTGGCCTCGCACGGGAGTATTACCTTTCGTGTCGCATGATGTAGGTCTACAATTTGCTCGCTCGCTCGCCGGCGCGGTGGTTGTAAAATATTGCTACCGGATTACTGAATGTATGGGGAGGTGGGGGCCTGCAGAGAGTGGTTTTATACGACCAGGTGTCTCTGGGGATACGAGCGATCGATATTGAGCACCTAAATCCTGGTGGAAGACCGCTGGGCGATGTAGAGGATTAGCGACTTATGGTGGAGTACCGTCTACAAGCAGTGTTATCTCTCCATTTGTAGAGAAACGAAAGTTATGGGGCAATCTGTAACAAACAGATATCGATATTGTCTGGGTTTAGAGTTATAACACGGTGTGAGTCCAAAATAAAGTATTCTAGAGGTTAAACCGTTCTTCTGTAGGAGATCTCAGTCATATTCAGACTGTAACAAGATGTACAGTTTATTTTTTATTCGCTATGCCCACCTAAGGAGCACGTTTCAACTTATTAGCATTTTTTTTGTTCATCATCTCGCTGTGTCCCCCTTTACGTTGTTCTGTCCACGCGGATTCGGAATTATTTGATAGGATAGTCAGCTATGTGAGAAACGACATGGAAAGAAATGTGATTGTAGCGGGAGATCTGAATTTGCCAGATGTCAATTGGGAAGGAAATGCGAACGACAGGACGCATGACGAACAAATGGCAAATAAGTTAATATGGGAAGGACGGCTGATTCAGAAAGTGATGGAACCAACCAGAGGGAAAAATATCCTGGATGGCGTGCTGATAAAACCAGATGAGCTGTATAGGGAAACTGAAGTAATAGATGGTATTAGTGATCATGAAGCTGTTTTTGTGGTAGTTAAAAATAAATGTGATAGAAAGGAAGGTCTTGAAAGTAGGACTGTTAGGCAGTACCATATGGCTGATAAAGCAGGCATGAGGCAGTTTCTAAAAGGTAACTATGATCGGTGGAAAACGGTAAATAAAAAAGTAAACAGACTCTGGCATGGGTTTAAAGAAACTGTTGAGGAATGCGAAAACAGGTTTGTACCTTTAAGGGTGGTAAGGAATGGTAAAGACCCACCTTATTATAACAGAGAAATAAAGAGGCTAAGAAAGAGGTGCAGACTGGAAAGAAATAGAGATAGAAATGGCTGTGGAAGTAAGGAGAAATTGAAGGAACTTACTAGAAAATTGAATCTAGCAAAGAAGGCAGCTAAAGATAACATGATGGCAAGCATAATTGGCAGTCATACCAATTTTAGTGAAAAATGGAAGGGTATGTATAGGTATTTTAAGGCAGAAACAGGTTCCAAGAAGGACATTCCAGCAATAATTAATGAACAAGGGGAGTGTGTATGTGAGGATCTTCAAAAGGCAGAAGTATTCAGTCAGCAGTATGTAAAGATTGTTGGTTACAAGAATGATGTCGAGATAGAGGAGGAGACTAAGGCCAAAGCAAAGCAAAGCAAAGCAAAGCAAGTCACCTCCGTACAGGCCATGAAGGCCCTTGGAGGAGTGGAAGGTAAAGGCTTCCACCATCGTTAACCTCGGCACGTGATGGGGTAGAGTGGTTAGCTCTACGCCCGGCCGCCTTTGCCCCCAGGAATTAACCTGGTACTCATTTTTTGGTGTAGGCTGAGTGAACCTCAGGGCCATATGCACCTCCAGAAGTGGAAATCTCATTTCTTAAATTTTACGACTTCCCGACGGGGATTCGAACCCACGTCCTTCCGGGCGAACCGAGCACGCCTTTACCGCCCCAGCCAGGCAGCCCCTACTAAGGCCAAAGAAGTAATAAAGTTTACATATGATAACAATGACATTTACAAGAAGATACAAAAGTTGAAAACTAGAAAAGCGGCTGGAATTGATCAGATTTATGGGGATATACTAATGACAATGGGTTGGGATATAGTACCATATCTGAAGTACTTATTTGCTTATTGTTTGACCGAAGTAGCTATACCAGATGAATGGAGAGTTGCTATAGTAGCTCCTGTGTATAAAGGAAAGGGTGATAGACATAAAGCTGAAAATTACAGGCCAATAAGTTTGACATGCATTGTATGTAAGCTTTGGGAAGGCATTCTTTCTGATTATATTAGACATGTTTGTGAAATTAATAACTGGTTCGATAGAAGGCAATTCGGTTTTAGGAAAGGTTATTCCACTGAAGCTCAACTTGTAAGATTCCAGCAAGATATAGCAGATATCTTGGATTCTGGAGGTCAAATGGACTGTATCGCGATTGACCTGTCTAAAGCATTTGATAGGGTGGATCATGGGAGACTACTGGCAAAAATGAGTGCAATTGGACTAGACAAAAGAGTGACTGAATGGTTTGCTATATTTCTAGAAAATAGATCTCAGAGAATTAGAGTAGGTGAAGCTTTATCCGACCCTGTAATAATTAAGAGGGGAATTCCTCAAGGCAGTATTATCGGACCTTTATGTTTTCTTATATATATAAATGATATGAGTAAAGGAGTGGAATCGGAGGTAAGGCTTTTTGCGGATGATGTTATTCTCTATAGAGTGATAAATAAGTTACAAGATTGTGAGCAACTGCAACGTGACCTCGAAAATGTTGTGAGATGGACAGCAGGCAATGGTATTACACCCTTTAGTCCTTATAGAGGAATACCTACCTTTCTTACCTATCAGCAAAGCTCATGAGATCTGTCTCTTGGGTCGTATCGGGTTCTTCGTCACTTGCTGAGGTAAAGGTGTGGTTCAGTAATTCTAATCTATCTACTGGAATGAAAGGTCTGTTTAAAAGATTCCTATTTATTCAGGAAAATTCTGAAGCATTCTGATATGTCAATGGTATCATAGAAGTCAATTGTGTCCACTGGACACCACAATCATTTTTACATAAACGTCAGAACACTGGTGTGAGGCTTTAACGTAACTGCCTGACGGGCATTCATACTAGAAACCATTGTCTCAATTATTAATCATTTAAGAAAGGAAAGTCTGGAAATCCTTAAATTCGGCTTCCATGTGAGACCACATGTACCATCATAGTGATTCGTTATGGTCCAGCCCTCGTAACACGATCCCTGGACTCTGGGTATAATTAAGGCCGTCCAATCGGTGTGTGCCACACAGTGGTTCTACGGCATGGACCCTTAATTGAATCGATGTGACCTGCGTCTATGTCATGGACCGACATCTAATCTTCTAAGTTACTTTAAAGTCATTGTGGATGATGACCGCAAGGAAATGAGGCTACAATGGCATATGGCCCAAATCTAAGTCACTGAGGTTGATGAACCCCTGACCATCCCAGTTTCTAGGCTGAAGGCTAAACACAATTAAGTTACATCGGTTGATGACCTAAGTTTCCACTTTACTATCCCCAGCATATTCACTGCTCAATCAATCAAAATTCAATAATTACAACAATAGTAATGCTCACAAACTTTGTGGCAGTAAAATCCATTTCCGTCGGATATGTCCCTTTAATCAATACTTTATATTTAAATATTCCCCCAGAAAAACAAACTAAAATTTCCAGAATGCATCTCCAAGTTATTCGCTTGATTAAAGTTATTTCAAAGTGCGGTTTCACTGAATTTAATAATTAAATAAATTTAAATGATTTAGCGAAATGTTAAAGAACAGTAAATTTTATCTCCGCGGACTCTGGTTTCTTCACAAATTCCTACGCAGCTGTGATGTGAATTCAATCTAGTGATGTTTGTCTGGCTGGAAAAGAATTGTTACATAATTCATGTCCAGTTATATATCTTGTCTCATGATTTCACAATTTTAAAATCTAATCTAGTCCTAACCGTTATTAACACTTGGATATCCTAATAATCTACGTACAAACCAAACAACTCGCCATATAATTACGATGTCATATCTCGTCATTACCATTTATGAATTTTGCACACCCCTCACAGACAAACCGATCATCACAACCATAGCTCTATATTTTGGACAACCCTGAATTTGGTTACTCTGTTCCTTATACTCGACGTTCATGGTTTCAAATGTTCATTACGTCCCCAATTACAGTATTTCACAATACTCAGATCATTACCGGCTATGAATTTCAGCTAAATCCAGCATTTTAACGTTTTCCCTGGCCGAGAATACAGTACAATCTCAATTCCACGCCTGTCCCGTTATCACAGCTGAGGCCTCTCGCCCCCAAGTTCGCTTGGCAGTTACATGAAACACCTGGTTTATTCCAGTCGACTGGCTTCTCAAAATGCTCTCTTTAAACTCTGCCGACAAAATTAAACAAATACGATATTCTAACCAACAAAATGCACAGATTAAGCTTCAAGATGCCCACACTAATTATACGCGTCGCCAATTAATACCGCTATGGATTTCTATGAATTTCTTTCCATTCCCAATATTATAAAATATACCTCGGGCTATCGTGTCCCGGCTTCAATGACAGGACTCTAACCTGATTCGCACATCTCATCTCAACTCATATAAAACATTCCTCGGGCTTCCATGTCCCGGCTTCAATGACAGGTCCAACCTGATTCACAAATCTCATATCAACAAACTAACCTCTGTTTCCCAGCTCCACAATTATCATCGACAAAGAACTGGAATAAAATCCTCACTAGAAATCTCGACGTCTAATATCGCACAATGCATTAATCATGAATAACTTCGCATAAATGATATCGTATTTAATAACTTGATTTTTACGAGAAATGACTGAAACATTCTACTAGATCTTTTTATTGTCAGTCAGACACAGTTTAAAAATGGGCATAGAAAAACGTTTCTCTCCGTGACCAAATTCATCACCCTAGGTTCTCACCCGACAGCGCGCTTCCACTCGATTGAAAATGAGTGACCATGGATTATTATTATTAACGTCAAATTGCAGACAGAAAAATTTTACGTCGAATGAACATCTTAATTTGGCATCACAAAATATAGGAAGTACACTTCACACGGATGACGATCTACATTGGACGTGATATCACTTCGGAACCCTATTCAATAACTTTTTACAACATTATACGGCACTCGCAAGACTTCAAAAATTTATCCAAGTGGAAAATAAAACAAATGACTCTTTTAGTCGTATTCTCACATTTACAAAACTTAGTAGGGATGACCACTGCGTCGTATATCCCCATTCAAATACTCTTTTAGAGATCATGAGACAAGATATAAGAGGTAGTAAGATGGAAAGTCACCTACCTCATGTAGTCATAGGGCTCACCTGCGACCCTGGCATTTTATTTAGCCATTTTTACATTCATGGCTTTACAAACCATTATGTTTCTTCAGGTTTCCTGGAATAAAGCATAAAAAAAAGAAAATACCCTTCACTTGTTTGCTGAGCGCACATGATGGACTATAATTATTTCGGCACACGAATTACTTAATCACATTAGAATTTATTCAGTACTTTGACCGTCCTATCTGGTACAATTATGTCACTCAAGAAAACTATCTCCTCATGGACTCAAGACCTAGCCGCAATGGCTAAAATCTGCTGTTGAATTCAGTCTACTTTCGTTGTTTGATTTCGCAGAGCAGCTCAACAATTTTTCGTCCGCTTTGTATCACAAATGCCGGAGAAGGAGACTTCGTCATGGCGTCCCTTCATATTTATAGCAGTTACCCCCTCTCTTCGGATATCTCCCTTTGCCGCCAAGAAAATTTCTATAAATTTTCTGACTTACCTAAACTGTAATTTCAAGAGTTTTGAAAGTGACTACATGCTTGCTACATTTCTGGCGGTAGTGTTCATGGACATTTAAAATTTTTACGGGTTCGATTTGTGAGATGATTGACCCCCTTTGATAGGCACTATATTTTTTTGACTTGGCTTGGTTCACGCCATGTACACGCGCTTTGAAATTGTTCACAAAAATGACTTGAGATTCTTCCGCCGTTGACACGTGTGGCTGACGTCACGTACCCCAGAGCGTGGCACCGAAGGTAATCACCCCCTCGTCACGTGTCAAATCCATGCTATCAATAATCCAACTTTTAAATGATTGTCGATTTATGCATAATGTTCTTAGGGCACAAAGGTCATGGGTTCAGTATGTTGATAAACGGAGTTAAAAGTCAGGTTGTGAGTTTCACAAATAGGAAAAGTCCTCTCAGTTTTAATTATTGCGTTGATGGGGTGAAAGTTCCTTTTGGGGATCATTGTAGGTATCTAGGTGTTAATATAAGGAAATATCTTCATTGAGGTAACCACATAAATGGGATTGTAAATAAAGGGTACAGATCTCTGCACATGGTTATGAGGGTGTGTAGGGGTTGTAGTAAGGATGTAAATGAGAGTGCATATAAGTCTCTGGTAAGACCCCAACTAGAGTATGGTTCCATTGTATGGGACCCTCACCAGGATTACCTGATTCAAGAACTGGAAAAAATCCAAAAGAAACGCAGCTCGATTTGTTCTGGGTGATTTCCGACAAAAGAGTAGCGTTACAAAAATGTTGCAATGTTTGGGTTGGGAAGAATAAGAATTGAGAGATAGAAGAGCTGCTCGACTAAGTGGTATGTTCCGAGCTGTCAGCGGAGAGATGGCGTGGAATGACATTAATAGACGAATGTTTGAATGGCGTTTATAAAAGTAGGAAAGGTCACAATATGAAGATAAAGTTGGAATTCAAGAGGACAAACTGGGGCAAATATTCATTTATAGGAAGGGGAGTTGGGGATTTGAATAACTTACCAAGGGAGATGTTCAATAAATTTCCAATTTCTTTGAAATCATTTAGGAAAAGGCTAGGAAAGCAACAGATAGGGAGTCTGCCACCTGGGCGACTGCCCTAAAGGCAGATCAGTATTGATTGATTGATTGATTGATTGATTGATTGATTGATTGATTGATTGATTGATTGATTGATTGATTGATTGATTGATTGATTGATTGATTGATTGATTGATTGATTGATTGATTGATTGATTGATTGATTGATTGATTGATTGATTGATTGATTGATTGATTGATTGATTGATTGATTGATTGATTGATTGATTGATCCTGTATTTAGTCGGGTGGGCTTTACGGAAAATGTGTATTTCTGAATTAAGGTTCTGAATGTTATTCTATCTTGAATGTTTCCTTCATTAATGCCAACGGCCGTAGCCGTGTTGAAGCACCGGATCCCGTGAGATCTTCGATGTTAATCAACATTGGGCGTGGTCAAGATGTGGATGGGTTGCCACCCGCTATTGGTGTGGTTGGGGGGTAAGGAAATGGACGAGCGGACAGGAACTGGCCACCCTACCGCACGTAAACCCCGGCTCAGGCACACTTCTGCGGAGGTTCGGATGTGCCTTCGGGCAGAATATTACCTCACCTTACCTTCAGTAATGCCAATTTCATTTAGATCTTCACTGATTTCGTTTAGACAGTTATTGTGATTTTTCACTGTCAAGGCTAAATTTAAAATTTTCTTTGCGAACCTATTATCATCCATTCTATATAAGTGACCATGAAATTGTAATCGCCATTTCCTGATGGTATCTGCGATTTGTTTCTGTAACTTCATAGATTTCATGTGATTTATTTTTCAACCAAATTCTATTTTAGCGTTTTGGTCCTGAAATTGTTCTGAGGATTTTCCTTTCTTGTTCTACGATCATCCTTATTCGAGATTTGCCACCAATTATAATAGTTTCAGAACCATAAAGTGCTTCTGTTTTAACTACTGTGTTATAATGTCGTAATTTTCCCGTAGTTGATATAGTTCTCTTATTGTATCTGTTCCAAGTAATTATGCATGCTCTTTGAAGATTTGCAGTCTTCCTTTCTTAGCTTGCTGATTTAACTTCACTGGTTTAATAATTTCACCTAGATGCTTACATTTGTCTACTTGAGCGATATTTCCATATTTGGTGATTAACGATTCACTTTGCAAGTAATAAACTTTGTGATGTTTGGGACATCACTGCATGTTTTCAATTATTGAATTATATAATTAATTGATAAGATGTATATATGTAATCACTGATAGGTCATGTTTAAATTAATATGTATATATATATATAGTTTAATAAAAACACTGGTCTTGTAAACCAATATTAAGATTTTCTTCCAAAACTCAGAGGAAAGAAAAATTCTTTTCACTAATCCCCAAAATTAATATTTTATACTTAAACTACCCTCTGAATTTTAAATTTAAGAATTCTATATATATAGGGTTTTTATCATCCATTTCAATCATCATTTCATTTCTTTGTATCGCGGCTATATCGTATTCTGAACGAACAAATTATTGGGTAAAGTATTTCAACATCATTCATATTTATAACTTACAGTAAATTTTCCAATAGCCGTTGTGAGGTGACCAGAGTCATCAGGCTAATTTCAGCCCATTTCCAGGAAAAGTACGTCATCTAGGTTACGGGAGACTTCACCCTCTCTACCTCATGAAGAGACAGTTGATACATTATAAACGCCCGCTTTTCGTACTTAGCTACCTGACGCTTTATTTCAGCGGGAATGTTCAGCCTATGTGAATGAACGTAATGAAGCAACGTGACGGATTCACAGCAATACATAGGAGAAGGGATGAGACTTCGAATCTTACTGGACCATGTGATATGGCTGATGGAAGGAGACTTTTGAACCTATATACGTCGTAGACGAGAGCTAGAGAGGGCATTCTGATTCTGATTCTGATTCTGATTCTGATTCTGATTCTGATTCTCATTCTTGGAAGACACTCCTACTACGATTCTACGTCTGCACATCGGAGAAGATTTTAACTTAGTTCACTTCGCATCTGAGTATATACTACTCAAAAATTACTCTCATTGGGACTTGTTATCTCAATGACGAGAGGTAGTCAACGGGAGACCGGTTTTGACTAGTATAGGGAAGGAGAGCTTTTATTATGAATTTAGCTACACTACTGTTCCGTAATAAGGAAGAATACAAGTGTATTCTCTCCATGAACATAACCCATGGTGGTTTTGCATTTAAAATTAGGGCTCATTACGTCTTTATGTAAGGAGTAAAGTAGGAGGTGTTAAAGGCAGGAAAAGCATAAGTAGGACTGGAATCCAACAACAGATGAGGCAGCCGGTACGAGAGATCCACCCATCTTCAGCTTCAAGACAACAGAGTCTACATATGGTGAGCTTATGGCATAAGTTACTGCAAGTCTTCGCGCAACAGTTCATTTTCTTAGAGTTAATTTCATTCAATTTTTCTTTTGCTTCCGTAAGTTTAGATTTCGTTAATACGCCGTTACGTCACGTTTTTCATCCTAATAAATAGCTGTTTTAATTTGTATTTCATGAAATTAGTATTAATGATCCTTAAATTCCAAGTTAGTGTACTTAATGAATGTGTGTCCAGTCACCCTACGCCTGGGAGTTTTTTGAGTCTCATTACGTATGATTATTATTATTATTATTATTATTATTATTATTATTATTATTATTATTATTATTAATTATCAACTTTCGTTTTCAAGCCATAAGCTTGAAGGCTGGCGCCCATGGGATATTGTTTATGGAGAAACAGTTATATATCATTTATTTATTTTAGTATTAAAGTGACCCGCCACGTTATAGTTTTGTTAAACATCTGTGGGCCGAGTGGGTACGTCACAACTTCAAAGACTAATATCTTTAAGCTTAGCCTCTAGCCATTTCTTCTTCCTCACTTTCAACCTTAATATTAAGAATAGAATGGCTGATGATGCCTACATTTAGGCGAAACATGTCCCAGTTTTAACATGTAATTTCGTTTTTGATTTTTAATAAATCAAAGAACAATGTATTGAAAAGGTTGACTTCCAAGAGGTACTTCTTTCATAAGCTTAACGATTGACTGTTGGAACTTGATTTAGTCCCTTCCACATACTTGGTCTTTTCATAAGAAATTTGGAGTCCTGTTTTGGCTGTTATTTCATGGAGTTATCCTACAGACTTGATTGCGTCCTTTCTGTTGTTAGACAGGATAGCGATATCATCAGCAAATGCTAGACAATTAAGGTGAAATATTATTATTATTATTATTATTATTATTATTATTATTATTATTATTATTATTATTATTATTATTATTATTTCTTGTTTAAATTCGCAGTAATACATCGAAGGTTTTCGGCCCCGGAGAGAAACGGATAGGATTGGGAAGGATGCGGCCTTGCGCTTAATTTAGGTACAGTCCCAGCATTTGCCTGGTGTGAAAATGGGAAACCACGGAAACCCATCTTCAAGGCTGCCGACGGAGGTTTTCGAGCCTACCATCTCCCGAGCGTTAACAAAATAATTTATGGCAATCTTGTATACTTAGTCCTAGCTCTCAGTACACTACTATTTGAGATTTAAATTGTTTTATTCCTAATTTATGCTACAGGACCTATACGACCTTTTAGGAAAACAATGTAACTACGACACCATAATCAACTGTACTGTATCCTAGTTATGACTGTTCCTGTTATAAATAGCCTACATCATATTTTTAGTCACCTCGCTACTAAAGTGTTATTTCTGGACCTTTACTTTTATGCTCGCTCACTAAGTGGAGCAGAGAGCTTATTGCAGCGTATAATTATCGGATACTTGGAATGTTTTCTTGAGTACAATAGCACCCCTTCCACTGTGTTCCGTTGCGCCAACCATTATCCAGATCGATGGGGAATTCCCAGCAATGGATGCCATAGTAGTGCCACAGTTAATGTATATTGCCTAAAGCCTGACCTGAAAATATTTTGTAATCCAAGACATATTTTTAACAGAATTTTACCCTGCTCAAGGCGAAGATATGGAACATACAATAGCTCGTGGATGAGTACGTTATTACTAGACATCCGATTTATACTCTGCATAAATCACCAAAATAAGCATAAGTATGTGCATACATTCATGCTATTAAACACTCATATGAAATGCAAATGTAATATTCCTTTACTAGACTCACGCGCTTCACCCACGCCAATACCTAAAATCATGATCATGAATGGGCCTAAACAACCGAATGCAAAAATCACACTTGTTACAGCTGCAGCTGTTCCACTAGTGCAAACAATATGGGCATAGTTTGTGAGACGTATCAATCTATCAGCCTTCACTGCTAAAACAATATGTACACAGCGTGTTAATTAATGCACATAATAAATCATGTAGAGCCTCCGTGGCTCAGACGGCAGCGCGTCGGCCTCTCACCGCTGGATACCGTGGTTCAAATCCCGGTCACTCCATGTGAGATTTGTGCTGGACAAAGCGGAGGCGGGACAGGTTTTTCTCCGGGTACTCCGGTTTTCCCTGTCATCTTTCATTCCAGCAACACTCTCCATGCTCATTTCATAGCATCTGTCAGTCATTAATAAAATCACTTTGGGAGTGGCCAACCCATCGTACTAATAGCCTATATATGATTCATTCATTTCATTCCTGACCCGGTCAATGACTGGAAAACAGGTTGTAGGTTTTCATTTTCAATAAATCATGTAGTGAGATTGTAAGACAGCCGTGTAAAAAAACACAAACGCGAAGAAAAACCTAAATGCATAATCCTCTTCCATTTTACATTGCATACCGTTCTTTTTCTGTGCACCGGGCGAGTTGGCCGTGCGGTTAGGGGCGCGCGACTGTGAGCTTGCATCCGGGAGATAGTGGGTTCGAAACCCCATTGTCGGCAGCCCTGAAGATGGTTTTCCGTGGTTTCCCATTTTCACAACAGGCAAATGCTGGGGCTGTACCTTAATTAAGGTCATGGCCACTTCCTTCCCACTCCTAGGCCTTTCCTATCCCATCGTCGCCATAAAACCTATCTGAGTCGGTGCGACAAATAGCTTTTCCTGTGCATAATTTGCTTTGCAGTACACCAAAACAGTCTTCTCCAAGTTTCCTGGTATAAATCTATGGCGTTTGTCTGTTAAAACGAGCTTCAGTGTGGGGACCGATCTCTCTACATCTACGGATGTGATAAGAAGGTACTTTAATTCGGGAGCGAGTGTAGGTGCTAAACATTCTGGGGATGCACATTATTAGTGAATGAAAATCCACAGCCTGTTTCCAGTCATTCGACCGGGTCAGGAATGGAATGAATGAAGCCCCCATCTAGCGGCGAGGATAGGAATTGTGCCGGCTGCCGAAGCCTGTCGGACTCTTCTGGGGCAATAATTAATGGCGGATGAAATTAAATGATATTGGAGAATGTTGCTGGAATGAATTATGACAGGGAAAACCGAAGTACCCGGAGAAAAACCTGTCCCGCCGCCGCTTTGTCCAGCGCAAATCTCACTTGGAATGACCGGGATTTGAACAACGGAACCCAGCGGTGAGAGGTCTGAGCGACCTAGGCTCGCACGTTATTACTACCAGCCAAATATTTTTCTATATCCACCATGATAGTCGTAGCCTGGATTTCGTTTAATAACATCACAATATTTTGTTTGTAGGCGGATTTCAAGTTTTCCTGGGATACCTTCTAGTTCACGCTTCATGTTCTCCGCAATGTCCAGTGAATTACCAAGACGCAATTCGCGTGTTTCTACCTTCTTGATTCATTCTAGCTGGTATGATTTTGAAGTGTGTCTTGAAAAGTGTCAGTTCCTTCTGAACCGTTTCGTTGCCGAAAGAGTTCACGGCATTAATGACTTTACATTTTATTCAAGCCTGCTTGTAAAATATGTTAAAATATGCATAATAAAGTCGAAAACACACAATAAATCGGTAATTAGAAATCTTAAATATATGCAACTTGGACCATAAAATCTAAAGACAGGAACCGAATCAACGCCTTCGAAATCCGGTGTTTGAGAAGGATATTGCGAATGCCGTGGTCATTCAGGCGAGCAAATGATTCTGTCATCCGGGAAACTGGAATACAAGAAAGTGTACCAGAGAATCCTGCAATTCTTTGGTCTTTAACTGGACAAATTAATTGCCCAAGGAAAAGTTTCAGACACAAGGTCACGAGGAAGGGTCGCAAAAAGATGGGTTGATAAAGTAAGAGAGATCATTAACTTACCATTGAGAATTACAGTCCGGAAAACGCAAGTTCGTACAGAATGGCATCAGCTTATAAAAGAAACAACAAATGCCACGATACTCAGTCATGAATAGAACGACTGGAGAGAGAGCATGGTATATGCACTATTGAACTGAATAATTCGTCCAATTTCATCTTCAAACTCACTTCCTCGTAAGTTTTGGAGGTCTACTGTACATCTCGGCAAACAAAATATGCATTTACATACAAATTCGACGTCTAGTTCTTACCTAGGACGCAAAACATATGACGAGTGGAAAATCGAAGTGGATAGGTGCTGTCCTGACCTGTGGTGACTATCCTGGGGGTCTATACTCCAAATATCTGAAGATTCACACACAAACAATTGATTACTTGAAGAAACGTGCAGTCCTTCTTAAAGATAACATCTTACTATATCTCTCAATCATTTCAGGACTTCCAACCTCTCCTTCGTAGATGTTGCCGCTAGGCTGCGAAATACCCTCGCTGTCAACATTGGAGATTTGTATTCCGGTAGGAGATTTAAGATGGACTGCCGAAATGACTTGCTGAATGCTTCCAGCTGACCTGTATGATGAGTTTAGTGTGAATGAATGAGTGAACGAAAATATTTTCCTGAAAGTTAGAAATATATTTGCTAGGTATAGATTTTTACAGTAGCCTATTTTCTTATTTCATTATTACTATTCAAGCTTTATATTTGTTATTATTTTCATTTATACAGTACTAGCAAATGTGCCCATGCTTCGCTACGGTATTCTACCTTGTAGACTGATTTCTACGTAAATTACTGTACACGCAGTGAATAAGATTATATTAAATTGCATATTTCTTATAGTTATCTGAGATACACTACGGGGAGGACCCCATACGTTGTTTTCGATGTAAGGTGCGCGTTGGGGAATTTTGATGATAATGGCAGGCCACATTCTGGCCCCATTTCCTAATGCCAGTCACAATCGAGTTGGAGAGATTTGATTATAATATAGACATGGAGCTCTATCTAACGTATACGGGATCTAGATACGACAAAATGGCATAGGACCAAAGTTGTAGATCCCTCCAAATCGAGCTATGATTGTGATATGAGTTACAGTTTAGCCAACAATTACTCCGAAAGGAAGGTATACAACGTCATTAAAATTGCCTCCATGCTCCGATAAATTTCCTCCATCATTCTAAAAGTAAGCGAAATTATGTACATTACAAAAGTTGTTTAAAATGAAGGGAAGTTTCACATATACTCTAGGGATTTTACAGATAATCAATAGTATAAGAGAAAATTTTGAAAACCTCTTCTGGTTTTCCTATAAACCACGATTCTATTCAGTTATTTTTCGTATGCGTATCTAAACTTGCTCCTGGATGAGTATACTCTAAATATGAAGTTTGGTCTAGATCTATTCCACCGTTTCACCGTGATGGTGGAACAGACAAACAGACACGAAAACTAGAAACCACTTATACGGTCTTGAGTTGACCTAAAACGGATAAATATATGACAAATTGGCAAAACAAACGAAATGCAGATAGCGGACTCCCTACAGCTTTACTTACATAAGTTACTATCTGGTACATTTTATAATTATTTGTATTATTACTATTTCCACATGTTATTATAGTGCTATTAAAACAATGTGCGTGTTCTGACAGTTCGCAGCACGTGGCGCCGAACAAAGGAGTGGGAGCGCTGTGTTGCCACATGATCCGGCAGGAGTTACTACATCACAGTTAACATCTCTCGTTCTGCGCTAGGCTCTGCGGAAAATAATATCCATTAACGGCGATCATGAAAACGTTAGAAAAACGTTAAATATCGTTGCTATTATTCCAAGATGGCTCAGCAGTAATTTTATCAGCTCAAATATCGTAAGACAAACTCCTCATTCCCCTTCCTCATAGGCTTTAATCAGTCGGGTTTTGCCCGGTGTTGATAACCTGTCATGTGATGGTCCAATTACATCCACTCCCTATCTTTCCCCTTCACCTTCTTCCCAAGGCTCCTTTTCTTTCTTTTCTTTTTCTTTCCCTATTCTAATTACTGTAGCTTGAGAAATTTTAAAGCTGCTGCTGTTCTTTCTACAACTTTGTTAACTTCTATCAGTGGGCCTCCATTTTTCCCTTCAGCCTCAAAATATTCCCGTAAGGCACATACCATATCGCGAGCTTGACCACGAATAGCGAAGCCATGCCTCCCCATTACGCTCGCCTTTTTTCTAGGCGAATGAATTCTAGGTCGCCCTCGTTTAGCGGCGCTCTGAACGGGTTGCAACATTTTGAGTTCAGTAAATGAGACGGTGTTAAAATTACACTATACTGCACAATACTATAATTTACACTACACTAGAATGCCAGCCTCGATAATGATACACTTATTAACACGAACACAATAGCACTATAATATTTAGTTGATTTAAAAAACACACTATACAGACAATGAAATCTCTCAAAGTAGACATTGTTAGCCCAGCCACATGTGCTACGGTATACTATATTGGCAACGTGGAACTCGGACCGACCGCCTCAGGAAGCTTTCTGACAGCGGGGGTAGGAAAAGGGAGAGTGCATGCCGAGCTGGGATTGGCTGAAACGGGAGGCGTGTACTGGTTGCCATAGTAACTGCCACCTCCTACTACCACGCTGAGAGCTGTCAGAACACGCACATTGTTTTAATAGCACTATAGTACTATATTATTTTCCACTAACGAACAGTAAAAGAAAACTAGATTTAGTTGGAAAAACACCGTGTTGGAAAGAATGGTGCTTTACCTTAGTAAATTAATATTTCCCACTTGAGGTTATTGTTTGAATTACAAAGAGCCTACATCATCAATCTCCATAGACTCAACAGCTCTTTCACTACTAGTTTTATTTATCAAACTAAGCTTTCAGAGATCTCGGCACTTCTAGTTTTACGCAGAATCAGAACTAAAAATAAATAATATTACTGGCTTTACGTATCACTAATTACTTTTACGAACTACAGGGACGTGATAATTCATTCTCTAAATCCCACATGTTTTGACCGCGATTCGAACCATTGCCGCTTTGGTGAGAACACAGTGACAATGCCACTCAGCTAAAACATATTCAACTAGATTTTTAAGCAAAATATTTTGTTGTTATGGTCGAACTCAGTACCAATGAATAGCCCCCAATACCGGCATTCTTACTCCCTCGCTCCCATATCAGTACAGCTGCTCGTCGTATATTTCTAAAGTGCTAATGGTGTCGCTCCAGTAGTTTGGGATTCAGTCTTCGTTTTCTTTACATTGGTCTCAGCTTTCCCGATTTAATTATCTCCTTACTGCCAGACTCGTGCACACCCGTCTCTACACTTGATGCGAAGTTAATTCTTGAGCAACAAATTAAATTCCTTCTACAAAGACTGCTCGGCAAGGCGAGACGCCTTTGCCCACTCACTGAAATAAGAGTGTTGGAAAATTACGTACACAGTTTTGCTTAGCCAACTTGAGGAATACAAGTGAGTAAATATTTATTTATTTTTTTATATTACCTGATAGGTATCCCGGACATACGCTCTGGCTTCAAATTAGAGCATGGCAAGGGCACTTCCCTACAAGAAATGAAGGCCCCTGGAAGATGGTTCGGTCGTCCTTGCAGAACTCATTTCTAGTGCGGGCTGAGTGAACCTCAGGGCGATGTGTCTGTCCACAAGAGAATGCATTGTGTGTTTAAAAGATGCCCCTCAGTCAGTGCCAGTATAATATCTGTATTATTGTTTAGTTCTGTTAATACTTCGGCTTGGAAAATGATAGGGTACTAATAGCGATGCCCGGCTCCAGGCTGAATGGTTAGCGTGCTGGCCTTTGGTCAGAGGAGACCCGAGTTCGATTTCCGGCAGGGTCGGGAATGTTAACCATAATTGGTTGATTTCGCTGGCACAGGGGCTGGGTGTATGTTTCGTCTTCATCATCATTTCATCCTCATCACGACGTGCAGGTCGCCTACGGGAGTCGAATCAAAAGACCTGAATGTGGCGAGCCGAACTTGTCCTCGGACACTCCCGGCACTAAAAGCCATACTCCATTTCATTTCTACTAATAGCGATATCTTAGTCTATTGTCAATATCTCTTCCACAATCGCACACCCACTTTCCGTATATTGCAAAGTATTTGCAATTCAAATGCAGCGTTCCACATTCCATTTTGTTAGTACTCCTTTATAGTCTTGTTAGTCTCCTATCTAAATCTTTCAACTTGACGACGGAGAAATGTACCCACGTTCTCGACGTTGAACAGAAGACATCTTTGCTCTCTCACTTAGGAAGTCTTTATGTAATTACAGAAAAATAATAATAGTTTTTTGTAGGTTTTACTCAACTTTTTTCAATAATTCGTAACTTCGTAACAACACTTTATAAATGACTAAGGATGACCAGGCTAACGTCGTCGAGTATGATGCCTATATTATTGTTTAATTCTGTTTGGTAATACTCGTGTTTTGGAAAAGGGAGAGGATACGAATAGCGATATCTTATTGTTAACATCTCTTCCTCAATCGCACTCCCGCAACTTCTAGCCAGAGAGTGGACATAATCAATGGCTATTGCAAAGTAGTTGAAACGTCCATTATTTGCAGTTCAAATGTCGCGTTTCGCATTCCATTTTGTTAGTACTGTTGTAACGTTCCAGACGTCACAGTGTAATTATGTTAATTTTATTATATGTAATTAATTCAGGAATTTAACGTCATGATATTTATCTTGGTATGTAATTGTATTATAATTCATGGTTGATCATTTGCTCACTATCATTTCATTACTTTGTAACTACGACTTGTAAACGAGGGCTGAATATCCTAATATTCACTTAGATTCTTGCGACATTCGTTTAAATTTAACTTGCAGTAGATTTCCTCTATCTTGCCACATCACCGAGGAAGAAGGAAGGACAAATTTAGACATCAAATTCTGGGAAAAGCGAGCACGTGTTCAAGCGTTATAACGACAGCTACCGTATTTCGACCAGAATAATTCAAACTGATCACCGCCTATATTTTCAAAGGAGCGTCATGTTGCCATGGATACTGAGTGAAAGGGCTAATAGAAGAACAGTTGATATCATGGTTAAGACCCATCAACTCTAATATCTGGAGTGGGGAGAGACGTGTCAACTGATTGGACCACGTGTAGCGACCTGTAATTAGAGCCAGAGAAGGTTATAAAAGGGCGTGTTGGAGCTCTTGGCTTCATTCTTCTTGATTCTGCATTCATTATTATTATTCTTCTGGATTCTTGATTCTTCGATCTTGTATATCGCTATAGGTCTGTGAACTTGTCTTATGGTTGTTGTACCATAGTGGACTAGTGTGATAGTTTATCACTTCTACATTAATTACTTCGTTACCACGACGTGGTACTTAGGAATTTCTGAACGAGGAGTGTATAGCCACTCTCATCAGGACAGCTCGGCTACTAGACCGGTTTGTACCAGTCTAAGACAATAGGTAGTATTAAACTAGATAGAAATGAAACTTCAGGGCACATTTTCAGTAAAGTTGGAAGGATTATTAATTGTGTATCCTCTCCACATAACCCAAGGAGTTTTTTCTAACTATGACTTAGGGCTCATCTCCAATATATTTTTGCTATGGGCTTTACGTCGCACCGACACAGATAGGTCTTATGGCGACGATGGGATAGGAAAGGCCTAGGAGTTGGAAGGAAGCGGCCGTGGCCTTAATTAAGGTACAGCCCCAGCATTTGCCTGGTGTGAAAATGGGAAACCACGGAAAGCCATTTTCAGGGCTGCCGATAGTGGGATTCGAACCTACTATCTCCCGGATGCAAGCTCACAGCCGCGCGCATCTCCAATATATGGGATAGAGCATAATAGGGAGTGTTAGTGTCGAAGCCATCTTCCAATTAGTGGTCGGTGCACTTAGCAAGGCAGGAATGGTACTTAGCTGCAGATGAAGAGATCTCAAAGACGACCGGTGATGTTCCAGCTACAAGGATGGAAGCTTTCCAAGGACCATCAGAACAAGACTACATGGTGAGCAAGCGAGTTAAAAATATTGCAAGTTTTCGCGAAGTAGAGTCATTCAACTTTTTGTTAAATTCATTTCCTATTTTAAATTCAGTTCTCGTTAAACCGTCGTCATTTATATTCAATATAATAAATAGTATTTTTCTAGTTCACTTTAATCAATCTGCCTTAATTAGCCTTTTGATTTCTAATTCTCCGGCTTAATGATTAGTGCACTATCACCCCACCCCTGTGATAAGAGTCCGTCCAAGCTTGATTATAAATTTTTTTCTTTAAGTCATCAACTTAAAGATTGGCGCCCTTAGCTTGCATGGTTGCATTTCTCGTTCAATGATTGTTCTCCGAAAGGGGAAGTCACACTGTAGACCTTACCCAACCATGTTACTTTCCGTGCGAGTAGTGGCTGACTTCTACCTGCCATTGGCCAGTGCGCTGTGCAGCACTGTTCACACAGTGAATGGAAATACAGTACACTCATGTTCATAAAAACCAGAACACCTTGAAAGACTAGAGATACGAAGTTTATATTCACAGGATATGAGCATTATTATGTTCTTAAAAAATGATTAGCATGTGAACCATGTCGACCCTCAGGTTCAAGGTCCACATCGATATCTCGGCGCACCACCACCGACTGGTAAAATGTGCCTGCGGCTCTCGTTGTCAATATAAACCAAAGGTAATGGATCAGTGTGACTTGAGTATATGTGCAGGATGCCTCGCAGACATCTACGGGAACCGTACCGTCAAATGAGCGAGTTTGAAAGAGGGCGTATTATTGACATAAGAGAATGTGATGCATCCATCCGGCAAATTGCTGCCGGTGTGGGCGAAGTGTGTCGGCAGTGCAACGGGTGTGTATATAATGGTTCACAGAAGGCCGTAGGACACGACGAGATGGGTCTGGTCGCACCACCCAGACCCCCCGCCCCCCCGAGAAGATCGACACCTCATCCGATGGCATTGCAGGACAGATCTGCATCCTCCTCGGCTCTGGCGCAACAGTGGAACAGTAACACATTCTACACTATTAAGAGTGACAGTCCGTCGCCGTTGATTACGATCTAGGTAACCGGCGCGTCGTCCACTTCTCCGCCTACCTTCGACTAATGTGTATAAACATGATAGACTGCAGTGGTGTATGGAACGACGTCACTGGGGACAGAAATGGCAGCAGATAGTGTTTTCGGACGAATCCAGGTTCTGTTTATTTGGAAATGATGGCCGCATTTTGGTTCGCCGCAGACAGGGGGAGAGGCATCACATTGACAGGCCTTACGGTGTTGGGTACTATTGGGTACAACCACAAATCACAGCTGGTGCGTGTCCAGGGCACTGTGACCAGTTTGACCTATGTGAATGACATCCTGCGACCCGTAGGCGTACCCTTTCTGCATGACACCCCAGAAGACATATTTCAGCAGGACAAAGCGCTACTACATGTTGCTGCACGAAGACGTGCCTTCTTGTTGTCTCAGGATGTCAATCTGTTGCCCTGGCCCCCCCGATCACTGGACTTCTCGCCGATCGGGTGCGGCGCTGTGACCCAATGCCATCCACCAAAGATGAACTGTGAAACCAGGTGAATGCAGCTTGGATGCCTATACCGCAAGACGCCCAATCGTGCCTTGTACAAGTCAATGCCATCACACATGGAGAAAGTTATCTGTGCCCATAGAGGACCCACTGCCTACTAGGCAACACGACACATGCTGAACCTAGGTGACTGAAATGCTAATCGTTTCTGCAGAACATACTAATGAACATGTCCTGTGAATATAAACTTCCTATCTCTAGTCTTTCAAGGTGTTCTGTTTTTTTATGAACATGAGTGTATATCTTCATTGCCACCCTTTTCGCGTCCAGAACCTTCGAAAAATATAATAACAATGATGTAATTGGTTTAAAGACCCACCAACTACTTTTACGCTTTTCAGAGACGCCAAGGTGCCGGAATTATGTCCCATAGAAATTACTTTGCGTGCCGGTAAATCTACCGACACAAGGCTCTAGTATTTGAGTACCGTACCTTCTAGTACAGTACCACCGAAATGAGTCGAGATGGAATTCGCTAGTTCGCTCAGAAATTCAACACTCTATCGCCTGTACCACTTAGCTGAGCCATCGAAGAGACATTAAAAATAGAAGTAACCTTTTCCTATGCCTTGCAGACCTACTACCATCAGGGTTGGAGGAGGGTGAATTTACTTATGAAAGACAATAATGAATTCGAGGCGCAAGTGTGGAAGCAATCCCAGACTCGTCACACAAATGTCTCAAGGATCGATTGTGGCATGAAGACACTAGAGCAGTAGTAAACAGCTAACTTCAGAGGAACGGTTGCCTACGAGGAAATAATAATTTCATACCATTTGTTTACAAGTTGATTTAGTCGCACCGACATAGATACTGTAGGTTTTATGGCGACGGTGGGACAGGAATGGACTAGGAATCTGAAGGAAGTGGCCGTGGTCTTAATTAAGGCACAGCCCCAGCATTTGGCTGGTGTGAAAATGGGAAACCACGGTAAACCATTTTCGGGCTGCCTGCAGTGGAGTTGGAACCAATTATCTCACGAATCCAAGCTCACAGCTGTGCACCTCAAATCGCACAGCTAACTCTCTCGATAATTTCATATCATTGAAGATTTATTTTCGTGTATTATTGCGTGTGGTACCTATTCCAAATTTAACATTGAACAATAAAGTAACAAGCAAAAGCTAGCAAGCTTGCTTTTCATGACAGTTTGTGCCGAGATCGTAGCAGTGGAACCTCTAACGTTTTAAGTAGAATCCGAAGCATCCTGCATGCACTGGCCAGGATTCGAACGACCTTGGTGTGAAACCAGTGACGATCTCACTGAGCTATCACACCACCCAATTATGTATCATCCTAATATATCTATGCAGGGAGTGGGGAATCATGTTCAGAATGCCACGACAGTGTTATTGGTCATGTCGGGATTCACCTTAAGCTTTCAAGATCCTTCACAGCGTGGGAGTTAGTTTATGAAATCATCGACCCCCTTGGCTTATAATTATGGCACCTTATGACCGCAGCTACTGTACGCTTAACCTACCTCCTTTTATTTTCATACCCGACATGAGTGATAAATGAACACAATGTTTAATAAAATTGATTGCAGAGTTAAAATATGTTCTGTACTGCCATTGTTTGAAACTAACGCATACTGTATTTTTGTCTTACAGGTAATAGAACCAGTCATCTACATCCTGTGCTTCCCAACCACGCCCTCGAACGTGTGGTAAGCTGGAAGAAACATTTTTGTGCGTTCAAACTAACTTTGCTCTTCACATTTAACCTGTTATTCCTACTTAGAGTGTTCTAACATACAGTTGACACCAGATTCTTCTGGACCTATATGCCCGAAAAATAATTTATCCAGGGAAATGTTCGATAAATGTCCATAAAATCATTAAGGAAAAGATTAGGTAAACAGTCCTAAATGCAGATTATTTATTTATTTATTTATTTATTTATTTATTTATTTATTTATTTATTTATTTATTTATTTATTTATTTATTTATTTATTGCTACTTGTTTAACGTTGCGCTAACATATCAAAGACTTTGGGCGACGAAAGGATGGGAAGGTTGGGATTGGGAAGGTAGCAGTGATGGCCGTGATTAAGGTACAGCCCCAGCATTTGCCTGATATGAAAATGAGGAAACCACGGAAAACCATCTTCAGGGCTGCCGACGGTGGGATTCTAAACCACTATCTCCAGAATGCAAGTTTACAGCTGCGCGACCCTAACCGTACGGCCAACTAAGCGAGTTGAAGGTGATTGATTGATTGATTGATTGATTGATTGATTGATTGATTGATTGATTGATTGATTGATTGATTGATTGATTGATTGATTGATTGATTGATTGATTGATTGATTGAGCTGGCTACGTTGCTTGTGTCACGTAGCTCTGAGCTTGCATTCGAGAGAGAGTGGGTTCGAAGCCTACAGTCGGTACCTTTGAAGTTGGTTTCTCCGCGGTTTCCCGTTTACACACCAGGCACATGTCCGCCTCCCTAGAGTAACTGTTATTGCAGATAGCTGCTTTCCTTGTTGGCCCGAGTTCGATTCTCAATACTGCTAGGAATTTAAGAATGGTAGGAAGACTGGTATGGTACGTGTACCTCACCTCCATTGGACGTGTGTCTGAAAATAGCTGCACCACTTCGGGATGAGGACACGAGTTTACTTTCTTTTTTACCATGCAGTTGCTAGGGTTGTACCTTAATTAATGCAAGGGACACTTATTTTCCTATTCCTAGCCCTGTCCTATCCCATCGTCACCATACGACTTGTCTGTATCGGTGCAACGTAAAACAAATAGCAAAGAAAAAGTTACTCTCATTCTCGAAGACCATCAGTATCAACAACATGAACCGCGCATATAAGCGATAGAGGGTTGGTTATCTTTTTCTTTCTCTCTTAATCTGTTTACCCTCCAGGGTTGGTTTATCTCTCGGACTCAGCGAGGGATCCCACCTCTACCGCCTCAAGGGCAGTGTCCTGGAGCGTGAGACACTGGGTCGGGGGTACAACTGGGGAGAATGATCAGTACCTCACCCAGGTGGTCTCATCTGCTATGCTGAACAGGGGCCTTGGTGGGGGATTGGAAGATTGGAAGGGATAGACAAGGAAGAGGGAAGGAAGCAGCCGTGGCCTTTAAGTTAGGTACAATCCCGGCATTTGCCTGGAGGAGAAGCGGGAAACCACGGAAAACCACTTCCAGGATGGCTGATGTGGGAATCGAACCCACCTCTACTCAGTTGACCTCCCGAGGCTGAGTGGACCCCGTTCCAGCCCTCGTAACACTTTTCAAATTTCGTGGCAGAGCCGGGAATCGAACCCGGGACTCCGGGGTTTGCAAGTAATCACACTAACCACTACACCACAGGGGTGGACGAGGGTTGGCTATACTAATAAATAATATGAAAATAAATAATTCGATATCTCGCGCCGTTGTCATGTTATCAACTACTGGAGTTAGCCAATCAGATCGCTTGGTGAGCGAATTCAATTGGGCTTTGCGAGGCGGTGTTGTTAAACCTGCACATGATTTAAGACCGGCTTGAGAGCCATCAGCTGGTGTCAGTGTATCGCACTTGCTATGGTGCGACCGTGTCACCTCCGAGGTCGCCCCTTTTTCCATTGGTGCTCTCAAATTATATTAGGGGCCCTATGACCTTCGATGTTGTGCCCCTTAAAACAACAAGCATCATCAAATTATATTTTTCAAAATGTATCGTCCGTCTCCGTGGTGTAGTGGTTAGCGTGATTAACTGCCATCCCCGGAGGCCTGGGTTGGAATCCCGGCTCTACCACGAAATTCGAACTTTTTTACGAAGGCTGGAACGAGGTCCACTTAGCCTCGAGATGTCAAGTGAATAGAGGCGTGTTCGATTCCCTCCTCAGGCGTCTTCCAAGTGGTTTTCCGTGGTTTCCCACTTCTCCTCCAGGCGAATGCCGGGATGGTAAGTTAAGGTCACAGTGGCTTCCTTTCCTCTTCCTTATCTATCTGTCCTTTCCAACCTTTGAATCCCCTCATAAGGCCCCTGTCAGCGTAGCAGGTGATGTCGCCTGAGCGAGGTACTGGTCCTCCTTCCCAGTCCTATTCCCCCGACCCAAAGTCTCACGCTCCAGGATACTGCCCTTGAGGCGAAAGAGGTGGGGATCCCTCGCTGAGTCCGAGGGAAAAACCAACCCTCGAGGGTAAACAGATTAAGAAAGAAAGAAAAAAGAAAGAATTTAAGCCGAAACTACCTGATTCCTCGTTGAATACGTCTTTGAAATGGGTAGTCATGAGGTAAGTTGAGAAAGTACCATAATGCACAAAAATGATATTACCTGGAAACCTGTAACAATGAGACGAATAATTTAGGTAGTCCTAGCAATGTACAGAAGAAAGTTCAAAGAATGGACTGATGTGGTGGTGGTGGTGATTATTGTTTTAAGAGGAAGTACAACTAGGCAACCATCCTCTATATAACACTAATCAGAGGGAAAATATGGAAGGGATCCGACACTTCGAAAAATGAAGATATCGGCCAAAGAAAGACAAGGGCCACGAAGGGCGTGAAAATGAAAAACTCCCTAGCCCTCGCAAACCTAATAGCGTCGGGGTCGGAAAAGAACAAGAGTTGACCAAGAGAGGTCGAATAGGATAGATGAAAGTGAGGAGCCTGGCACAAGTAAGTGGACTGATGTGGGCCCCATTCTCTCCCCTTCCCCTAAGCACCGAGATGGGGAGATTGGTCATAATCAACTTAAGTAACTTTGTAAGTTACAAACGCTTCGACCGATCCTGTTGAAATAAAAATAAATTTCTAAATATGTGTCGAACATTTCTTTCAATATATTTTACGGAGTTTTGACGATCCTTCAAGCTGATTTTTCTACTCAAAGATGTAGCGTGTTTTACTATGCACTCAATTTATCGAACTGTATGCCATTTTACGTTATTGACTGCATACCGCGCAGGATTCATCAATGTATTGCAGCTCAGGGTGGGCCAAACTCAGACAGTACAGTCGAGTAAGCTATTGGCTTTCATTGTTGGAGGCACAATAACTGCTCGACGTTGTGTGTGGATAGGTACATTATAGTTTACCAGTTATTTGTTATGATGATGATGATTATTATTATTATTATTAGTAGTAGTAGTAGTAATAGTAGTAGTAGCAGATTTCATGTGTCTTCTCCTTGGCTGAACGTTCAGCGTACTTGTCTTCGGTTCAGAGGGCCCCGGGTTCGATTCCTAGTCGGGCCGGTGAATTCAACCGAATCCGGTAAATTCCACCAGCTCAGTGATTGGGTGTTTGTGTTCGTCTTAATACACATCTTGAATTACATACAACACATCACACTACAGACCACCACTGAAACACGCAGCACTGGATACATCCTCCCACTTACGGTTGGCGTCAGGAAAGGCATTCGGCTGTTAAACAGGACTTAATCCAGACATAGTGCCGACTCCACGTGGGAAAGGCCATAAAGAAGAAGAAAATACTACATGTAATATACATCGTGTTCTGTTTGATAATTTTCGCCGTGTCCGTCCATCCATTAATAATCACAAGAAAGCAGAGGTGGGTGACCTAGCCTTGGATCTGGATATAGGGCATACACATGTCACAGCGGTCGTAATATTGAGGGCTTTTGTCTGCTAAGGCGATTGATAATCACTCAGATGGTCTACAAGCAGAGATGATAGAAAAGACAAGACAATGTATTTTTCATTTAAATAACCACGGATTGGAAATCAATAGTTGAAGTACTTTTTGAGATTGTTGAGAGTAAAACTATAGACCTCGTGCGCATGATGTGTGCTACGCTCTGGCGGCAAGTCACTTAAACAGTCAGGGGGAGTCGCAGTCGAGTGCCTGTGCCTGTGTTGGTCTTGTTTATACTGTTTGTACTGTTCTCGAAACAGTAGAATAAAATTTTCTGTGGTTGATTGCAACTTCACGTATATTAACTGTCCTTCTGGCACTAAGTTTTTTGTGTTTCTAAATAAAAACCAGCATGAAATTAGAAGCCGCCTCTGTGGTGTAGTGGTTAGCGTGATTAGCTGCCACCCCCGGAGGTCCGGGTTCGATTCCCGGCTCTGCCACGAAATTTGAAAAGTGGTACGAGGGCTGGAACGGGGTCCACTCAGCCTCGGGAGGTTAACTGAGTAGAGGTGGGTTCGATTCCCACCTCAGCCATCCTCGAAGTGGTTTTCCGTGGTTTCCCACTTCACCTCCAGGCGAATGCCGGGATGGTACCTAACTTAAGGCCACGGCCGCTTCCTTCCCTCATCCTTGCCTATCCCTTCCAATCTTCCCATCCCCCTACAAGGCCCCTGTTCACCATAGCAGGTGAGGCAGCCTGGGCGAGGTACTGGTCATACTCCCCAGTTGTATCCCCCGACCGAGAGTCTGAAGCTCCAGGACACTGCCCTTGAGGCGGTAGAGGTGGGATCCCTCGCTGAGTCCGAGGGAAAAGCCGAACCTGGAGGGTAAACAGATGATGATGATGATGATGAAAACGGAGACAACAAACTAGTACCACAGAAGATTTTTCGAAATCATACAGTGATTCAAGCACACAGACTGAAGTAATGATCACCAATGGTAACAAAACCAATGTGAACGTCTTATTTTCTGCTCTGAAAAATAATTGTGAAGCGGAGGTTCAAACAAGTTTGCCAATGCCTCGAGTGAATATGCAGACGACGACTGACACTTATTTTAAGAGAGATTGTGGTGTTCACGTGGACTTCGTTGACACCAGACATTCATACATTCCATGGATACAGGTCAGTGAAAGACGAGGAACAAACAGCATCTTCTTGAAATGGCAGGTGTTAAGTTTGCAGTGTTTCATATTCTCTTATCCTTATTACCCTCTCTTCATCAGAACTGTAGTCCGACTCGTTGGCTGACCGGTCAGCGTACTGGCCTTCGGTTCAGAGGGTCCCAGGTTCGATTCCCGGCCGGGTCGGGGATTTTAACCTTAATTGGTTAATTCCCACGGCACGGGGGCTGGATGTATGTGTTGTCTTCATCATCCTTTCATCCTCATCACGACGCGCAGGTCGCCTACGGGAGTCAAATTGAAAACCTGCACCTGGCGAGCCGAACCCGTCCTGGGATATCCCGGCACTAAAAGCCATACGACATTCCATTTTTCATCAGAACTGTACATTTACTGAAGAAAGCATGCTGCTTCTACTGCTAATGAAATGTAAAATCGGTATTAGTTTAGCCACTCTAGGCGTAATTTTTAACTGTCATAGGACTACAGCAACTGCTATTTTTAAACTCGCTCTCCATCATATTTTTGATAAAACAAAGGAGTGGATTTTCTGGCCACAGTGATCCACTAACAAAAGCACAATGCCTAATGCTCTTAAAACACGCCTGAAAATTGCTCGTGCATTGTAGATTGCAGTGAAGTGCCCTGTGAAAGACCTAACAGTGCTCGTCAAAGAATTTTAATGTTTTCTCATTACAAGAATTAATTTACAGTCAAATTTCTTGTTGCCATTAGTCCATCAGGTTACATTTCTTTTACAAGTAGTACTCCTCAAGTGCCTTCCGTTAATTAGCTCTGCCATATCTCACTGCAGGAGCGTTTAAATTCTTAGATGAAAGAAACGCTAATGTCAGCCTTTCGTAATCTCCACTCTGTATGGTTCTGATCTGGTGTATTACATTCTGGCTGGCCGAAATGCTTAACTTCCTTTGCTGGAACCAGGAAGGTCATAAAGATTGTTCCTGTCAATTTGTTACTTTAACATTTTCACAACAAAATTTCAATAAATCATTTGGCAACATGTACTCATAATTTGTGGAAGCTAGTGATATGTTACCACCGGGCAAATTATTCACCAGATAGCATCTTAATAGTTTATTAACTGTTTGTTTGCCCAACTGGTTAAGACACTGAAATAAGAGGTCCATTAGTTCTACGGCGCTTTCAAGATTTTCGAGAAAGCACAGTCTATGACCTTAACTTTTACTTGAGGATTCAACATTTTCACTTTCCGACGCGTAATAAATTGGTCGCTTATTTGGTGGTCCATTTAGTATTTCTTCTACATTTCCTCCTTTAAAATACTACTCCGCAATATTTTTTTTTAGGTTCCTTCCATTGTTGCAGATAGGAAGTCTGGGAAGAATCTCTCTCAGTATTGATATAAATACACAATGCAGCAATATGTTTATAGCACTGTGAAAGTCCGGCTTTGCAATCGCACTCATCTGATTTAACCTTTCTGCCGCTATCAGTCTGTAAAAAGATTAATCTTGTGTAAATTATTTGTAAAAACAATTAAGACTACAATAGATACAAATACTGTGCTATGTTATTATACAGAAAAGAGAAAACATTTGCTTACTTTAATTTTAACAGCATAAGGCGCCCGATGGACGTTTGTTTCTCTTGCTTGTAGTATGTGATGACTGTCACAGTTTTTTTTTTTTTTTTTTTGCACCCTTCTTTAAAGTAGAAGCTCTGAAATACGATGCATCCCACTGAACTTATCGAACTTATACACAAACACCTAGAGACGACATTTGAACATTTAAACATTCAATTCTTCCCTGCGCTTGTAGTTACACAAGCTACTACCGTCCCCCTGAAACACTAGACAAGTCACCGCTACGAGAGCCAGCAACTAAAATCACATGATGCGCACGAGCTCAATACCAAGTAAATTTAATTTTACTCACTCTGATACTATGTGCACGTTCGAAGACCCCAGGGTATGCGCTGTAGAGAGTGCGCAGCGGTAATCACCCGAGCAATGAGTTTTTTTATCGGGGGTTATTGAAGGCTCATACACTATGCTGAACAGAGCCCTCGTACCACTTTTCAAATTTCAGGGCAGCCGGGAATCGAACCGGTTCCCCGGGGCTGGCAGCTAATTGCACTAATCACTACACCAAAGTGGTTGACTTCGGCTTAAATACTCGGTCGAAATGAGTGATGGTAAGTCCGGTGAGACAGGAAAATACAGTCAACTCCCTATACAGGTGAAGCGTAATTCGCGCACTCGGGCGTCGCAGCGCGACTCCTCACATGCCAGCAATAAAAAAATGTCTCTTACAAATTTTCGTCTTGCGAGTATATCCGGTAGAAAACGGACGTTGAAGAGTAACAATCTGGCAACACTGTAACCATATGTAGGGTAACTACCGCTGTCAGCACATTTTCGTCGTGCTGTACAGTTGGTGCAGTGGTTAGAGTTTTTGGTTGGTATGCAGGAGGTCGAAGGTTCGATCCTGGGTTGAGCCGCATTTTTTATTTGCTAATTTCCATCTGACATTACCTACTGTCATCATCATCATCATCTGTTTACCCTCCAGGTTCGGTTTTTCCCTCGGACTTAGCGAGGGATCCCACCTCTACCGCCTCAAGGGCAGTGTCCTGGAGCTTCAGACTCTTGGTCGGGGGATACAACTGAGGAGTATGACCAGTACCTCGCCCAGGCGGCCTCACCTGCTATGCTGAACAGGGGCCTTGTGGAGGGAGGGGAAGATTGGAAGGGATAGGCAAGGAAGAGGGAAGGAAGCGGCCGTGGCCTTAAGTTAGGTACCATCCCGGCATTCGCCTGGAGGAGAAGTGGGAAACCACGGAAAACCACTTCCAGGATGGCTGAGGTGGGAATCGAACCCACCTCTACTCATTTGACCTCCCGAGGCTGAGTGGACCCCGTTCCAGCCCTCGTACCACTTTCCAAATTTCGTGGCAGAGCCGGGAATCGAACCCGGGCCTCCGGGGGTGGCAGCTAATCACACTAACCACTACACCACAGATTACCTACTGTAATACAGTAAAACACCGTTTCTGAGGTTACATGTATCCTACATTTACGACATTTTGTAACATTTTGTAACGCTGAAACAACAAATATGTGGTTAGACTAATAAGAAATAGACACCTGAAACAAACAGGTTTCACATCTAGTAGATGAAGTGGTGCGAATAAATTCACGCCCACGACGTGGAAAGGGCGCCTTTCAAAGCTGACCAATGAAAACGATTGTTCGTCCATTTCTAGGATCGTAGTATGTAAGTGCAAATGGTTTCTAGAGGACCCACTGCAATCGCTGTTGACGATTAAGATGCCAGATACCATACCACCTGGAATACATTTACGAAATAAAAAACATACGCCTCATCCCAGGATCGACCACTCGACCTCCTGCGTGCTAACCCGAAACTCTATCCACTGCACCAACTGTACAGTACTACTAATTTCTGCTGACAGAGGTACTTACCCTACATGTGGTTACATTGTTGCCAGATTGCTACTCTTCAACGTCGTTTTTCTGCCGAATATACTCGCAAGACGAAATTTTGTACGAGACAGTTTTTTATTGCTGACATGTGAGGAGTCGCGCTGCGACGCCCGAGTGCCCGAATTACGCTTCACCCTGTATAACGCCACCCGATACTCCGCCATCCTCAGTTGTCAACCGTGATAAGCAATGAACGGATAATCCTTACGGAAATATTATAGTAACTACCTCCATATAATGCCATCCCCGCCTACCGCCGTGAGCCATTGCTACAGGTACAGAAATGTGCTCGATATATCTCCAACCGCTGGTTTAAAATTATTGGCAGCAACGAGGAAACCTTCCCTTTGAATGGGAACATGGCTCTTATCTGATCCTTGCTACCGCCCCTCGTTACCTGTAGCTCACTATTTCGAGTGGCAAGGTGCCGGGGATTCAACCTTTTTGCCATAGATGGAAACTTCTTTTAAGGTGTACCATAATGGAATGTTCCAGAGAAAAGCTTTGAAAGCCTGGACAAAGCAGTTTGATGATAAAGATCTGCATAGTAGCGCACATTGACCTGCTTTAAACTCTGTCTGTCCTATGCGTACAAGTTTCCACGTTGAATAAATAAACTGTGCCATGTGTAAAAGAAAAGCGAGAAATGTGTATTATCGGCACACTTTTTCTGGTTAGATTTGTGTACGAGAGTGAGGAGTAAGGAGGGAGCTCTCCCGGTTCCGGTACTGCTGCCAACTGAATGAAAATGAAATCTGAATTGAATCGAGAATATGATCAATCCATATGAAATTTCTAAACCGTTATCATCTTAAGCCAACAACTGTGTCACACACATATTATACAACATTATATAACATTTCTCGATGCGAATCTTGTTCCTAGCATGAATTCTATAGTTTGGCTTTGCTGTGTAAACAACAACAGTACTAGTACGTAAAGTGTACGCCAGATGTCGCAGAGCGATGCATAAGCGATTCATAGTTTGTGTTTCAAAGGTTGCCAGTACGAATCTCGAAGATTGCCGAGGTCGACCGATTCAGCACTAGGGTTATGCTATGTTAGTCGGAAGAACATTTCAAACCATTTTTGTGGGGGAAAGCCATAAGCAGAGGAAATATTTGAGTATGTAACACCTGTCACGGGATTGTTTTAATGCAAAATACAGAGATTTAAATTTAAATTTTGATTAATACTCTTCCAGAAAATCCCTACACACCACCTAGACGCTTGAATCATTCACCTTGCTGTTTTAAAATAGTGACCTCGATTTAACACCACCTTCTATATAGCGTCAACAAATGCTCTGAACAAACGATATCGTTATAATGAGGGATAACTGTATATCTGGAATGTGCTGAACGGTTCTCTTCTGCTACGCTCTCCTCTGGATAAGCAAATATCACACCCTAGTGAAGCACCTAATCGAACAATTGGCTTGACATGTAAAGAGATTATCAAGAATTAAATTTCCTTGAACCCTTCATAGTGGGTGTGATCGAGTTCCGTTGTTGAGGGTGTACAGACCCGCTACCTTCCTGTTTCATTTCCCCACTGCCAAGTGCCCTAGCAACCACATCAGAGTGGGGAGTCCCACTCGTTCAAGGGCCCTTCACGATCCCAATCTAGGAGCTCTCACACAGTTAACATTGTTATGTAAGAGTCATCGAGGGCACTCCATTGTATTCTCCAGATCGCCGGCATATGATTTGTTCAAACAACGACGTCGAGCGTTGATAACACCACGAGTTGGTGAGAATAGTAGCACAAGAAGTTCTCCAAAGCTCTTGAATCTTCACATTTATTCTTCCCTCGTTTATGAAAAATGTAATACATGCTGTACTTAGCTGGAGCAATATCATGTAGTAATTCGGGTCTGTTTATCATCATTTTGCTACACGAAAGTAACGTGACATCATCCGGTAGTTTCCCAGTATTCCTACGACTGGTCGTAACAATGCAGCAATAACAAAACAAAGAAACCCCATGGCACTACAACTCCGATGGGACTTTATCTACTAAGTTGCAATAGGGCATACGAGGTGACACGTGGTCAGCGTATGCTCTCGCTCATTATTCTTATAGATCGAATTATGAGCTACAGTTCATGGTTCCCTGTCCGGGTAGCAGCGGAGTAAAAATCTTCCTCAGTATATGACTGGAAGAGTGTCAGGTTTGGAATCCCATGATAACGGGTTCAGTCCCGGCGTAGGCAGTCTGATTTTTTAAAGGTGGAAGAGTCAATTCAGCACTCCATGTCGTACGATGTGGGCATGTATAGGATCTCTGGTGACACATTTCGTGCTTACCCGACAAAACTAATTAAAACTCTTTATACATATCGCACAGCAGATACACAGCTCCTCTGCCGCCTGGCAATGTGAATTAGAACGCAGGCAACTTAAATGGCGTTAAATCAAAATGTTTACGTGGGGTAGCTAGGACTAAAGTAGTAGTAGTAGGGCAAGACAAACAAATGTAATGTCCTTTTTTCCTTTTTTTTTTTTTTTTTTTGCAAGCTGCTTTACGTCGCACCGGCACCTATACGTCTTATGGCGACGATGGGACAGGAAAGAACTAGGAGTAAGAAGGTACATCCCCAGCATTTGCTTGGTGTGAAAATAGGAAACCACAGAAAACCATCTTCAGGGCTGCCGACAGTGGGGTTCAAACCCATTCTCCCGAATACTGGATACTGGCCACACTTAAGCGACTTCATATCGAGCTCAGTAAATGTAATGCTAATTGTTGGTGAAGTAAGCAGGAAAATTCACGGATTGAGTTGGCTATGCGCTACCAATCTCGTAACAGCAAACTTTCATTCCGAAGGTGGTTGATTAGAACCCTAAAGATACATTTCTGTGGTTATCCATACTCCCATTAGGCTGTACGTTAAGAACACGGCCGCTATCTCCCCTCCCTTTCCCACCGTCACGAGAAAATTTTCAGTAGTAAGTGCAACGCTAAAGAGAAACCAGTCAAAAGAATCTTGTTTATTAGTTTAACTCCAGCGGAATACTAAGCTAGTACCTAGGCCACAGGAAACTGCTACTTCTTTCATAATAGTAATGTTACTGGTTTTAAATAGCACTAACTACGGTTTTCAAATAAACAGGTGGAACTTTGAGCAGAATATTTAGTGACAACTCACAACCGTATATATTTACGTAAGTTCCTCTACATTGCTCGCTAAGAATATTTACTTTGCTCCAGGAAACTCTCATTAACATGGAAACTACTTGGTCGTTTTGCAGAGCAGTGGAGAAATGAACTATATGGAAACTTAGAAGTTTATGAAGCTTCTTAATGACTTGACAGCATAGTGTTGTCTTGATGAGCACATCCTCATCATGGAGTGCACGGAGCAGAATGGTATACTGAGCCATTGAAACGGCTGCGATCTTTTCGGTGTAATAACGTCAAACAACAATTAGCTTCACGAAATACTCCTTTATTACACTGTTATTAGTGAGCAAGATAAATTGTAAGTTAAATTAAACAGAATTATTACAAATTAACTAGAAGTCGGACTCGTTGGTTGAATGGTCAGCGTACTGACCTTCGGTTCTGTGGGTCCCGGGTTCGATTCCCGGCCGGGTCGGGGATTTTAATCGCTTCTGATTAATTCCTCTGGCTCAGGAACTGGGTATTTGTGTCCGACCCAATACTCTCATCTTCATATTCACACAACACACTACACTACCAACCACCACAGAAAAACGCAATAATGATTACATCCCTCCATATAGGGTTGGCGTCAAGAAGGGCATCCGGCCGTAAAACATGTGCTACGCAGTTCGTACCCGCAACCCCACCGGTATGGGAAGAACGGTAGGAAAAGAAGAAGATTACAAATTAACTAGATATTAGCGCGAGAAGAAGTGACCAGCATCCGGATCTGGAAATCAGAGGGGGCGTACCAACCGACAGAAAACACCTATGATAAGAAAATGCTCAGCGTGGGAGCCAAACTAAGACATTAGAGCATTTGATGAGCCAGAAGGTTTGTATGCTTCGGAGACTCTGTACATGAATCGAATAGGACAAATAAACCAGTTACTTAAACGATAACGCAGGCTACTATGAAAGATCTTGGGCAGTAGATGGGTTGACGGGCAGGTTCGATTAAGGTCTAACAAAGAATTATACAGCAAGATAGAACCAATAACAATAGCAATTAAAAATAGAGGCTGCTGTTCTACTGGCCATCTTCCGTATGAATAACGAGCGGCTCACGAAGAAAATTTGGAATTTCCTGAATCCGAAGGCATCCTAGTTATGGTGGTTCCGAGAGTGTCAGAGATGGGCATTGCGGAATATAAAATCAATGACCGGGATAGTTTCAGGAGGATTACGAGAAGTCACCATGGCTTCATGCCTGGCCTTTACCAGAATAGTGAAAGAAAGCGCCGTTTGAAGGGCTGAAGAGATACATGCAGGACGTCAACCGAGCAAGTCCTACTAGACACTGAAAATTAGCGTGGTTGTTAACACGCAGCCCATAGAGGCTCAATTCCAATGTTTGAAAAATTACAAATTAAACTGCTCTCCCTACAGTTTCATTTATCTTAGCAAGATGAATATCCTCAGTATTCTGCTCAATACCGGACGATTATTCAAAAAGTGTGAAATATAATCGAAGCATCCACATTCAAAATCGATTCGAGTGGAGAGACCCGCACAACGGCCGGCCTCGCTGCTCTGTGAGCCACTTCTTGATGTTTCGTGCACCTCCGTTAATTTGCGATAGTATCTGCTGATCACGTAATTTGGGCATATAACCTTCGTGATCAGCATAGGGGTCAACATTGCTCGTGCCCGGCTTTCTGGCGTTCCCAGCACGTTCCGATCCCTTCAGCGAAACTCATAAGGGACCTCCCCTGGTTTTGTGATCCATTCGATCGGGCTGAGCACGCATCCCTAATTTCTACATGGGTGAGCAGACCACCGTAAGTCGACGTTACGCTAATTTTCCACTACTCCTGTTCATTATTTCAAGTCGAACTATGGGCCACAAAATCGTCTGGGGAGTACAGTGAAAACAGCAACAGAAGTGCTCGGATATTCAGTAACTAACCTAACCCGATGGCACTACAGCCCTGAAGGGCCTTGGCCTGCCCAGCGACCGTTGCTCAGCCCGAAGCCCTGCAGATTACGAGGTGTCGTGTGGTCAGCACGACGAATCCTCTCGGTCGTTATTCTTGCCTTTTTAGACCGTGGCCGCTATTCACCGTCAGATAGCTCCTCAATTCTAATCACGTAGGCTGAGTGGACCTCGAACCAGCTCCCAGATCTAGGTAAGAATCCCTGACCTGGCCGGGAATCGAACGCAGGGCCTCCGGGTAAGAGGCAGACACGCTACCCCTACACCACGGGGCCGGCATACTCAGTAACTAACAGGCTGCATTGAACTAAATCAACGACAAGCACAGTGTGAACTCAATATCTTCTACTATTAGATCTAGGGTACAGCAGTGTCCCCACGTCTATCTTTAATGGATCGGAAGACACACTGGTTCTCCTGGAAATGAAAAGGCAGACATCCTCGCAAAAGCAGTCTCCTCGTCCAATACAAACGTTACCTACATCAAATCATCCCCAAGCTAGGCAAAAGCACAAATCAAAACATATCCAGTAAGTCGATGGAACAACCTCTGGACCTCAGATAGAAAGGGGTCTACCGAGTGAGTCAGCCGGGTGCTTAGGGGCGCACAGCTGTGAGCTTGCATCCGAGGGATAGTGGGTTCGATCCCCACTGTCAGCATCCCTGAAGAGGATTTTCCGTGGATTCCCATTTTCACACGAGGCAAATGCTGGGGCTGTGCCTTATTTAAGGCCACGGTCGCTTCCTTCCCACCCCTAAGCCTTTTCTATCCCATCGTCGCCATAACACCTATCTGTGTCGGATTTACCCCACACGTTGATACCTAAATGAACTACACTATCAATAACTTCCTATCTTTCAAGGCTTCAACCTCCTACTGAATTTCGTTACGCCACCTTTTTTAGCGTGTACTCTACCCGCAGTTGAATTTTCTTTTCTGTACAGTCATGTTCTATCTCTCTTTTTTTTTTAATTAGTCAGGTTACCGTCTAATGTTGGTTTCTTCCCTGGACTCAGGGAAAGATCCTACCTCTACCGCCTCAAAGGCAGTATCGTGGAGCGCGAGACATTTAGTTGGGGATACAACTGGGGCAGAGGACTACCAGTACCTCGCCCAGGCGGTCTCACCTGCTATGCTGAACAGGAGCCTTGTGAGAGATGGAAAGATTGGAAAAAATAGGCAAGAAAGAGGGAAGGAAGTGGCCGTGGCCTTAGGTTAGGTACCATGCCCGGAGAGGAAGTGGGGAACCACAGAAAACGACTTCGAGGATGACTGAAGTGATAATAGAACCCTCTGTACTCAGTGAACCCCGCTCCAATCCTCATACCACTTTTCTAATTTCTTGGCAGCTAATCACACCAACTACTACACCACAGAGGCAGACATCTTTCCTGATGCTATCAATTACTTTTGGAAAAAATATCTTAAGTGAATATCATATTTAAGAATATGTACCGCAAACTAGTTCATTACCATTCTGTTAAAATGTTGTTCGATTTCTTAGTTGAATGGTCATCAGCATAGTCTCTTTCGGTTCAGAGGGCCCCGGGTTCGATTCCCGGCCGGGTAGGAGATTTTAACCTTGAATGATTAATTACCATGGCTCGGGGTGTTGGATTTTTGTACATTCATGCAACTCACGCAGCGTACGTAACACTACGATAACAAGCAGTTTCCCGTACACGGCGGATGCCGTCCGCATTTGTCGAATGGTCTGTCTGCACCAAGGAAGCAACAGCCACATGATATTACGTATTTTATATTAAATTGCTCACACACTCCTTTACGTCTGCTGAATGTTTGTGTAATAATGATGAGGAAGCAATGGTGTAGAAGGGTAGCTGCAGGCGCAGATAAATGTTTTTGGCATTGAAGTAAATTTATAGAAGAAACTGTGGATTATCAATCACCACTTTTACAGATTTATATAGGCCTATCTCTACAATATGTTAATGACATGCATTCAAAATCAGTTAACAGAAGTTTTTAAGAAATTATTTCGATATATTATGAATGCCTGTATTTTTTATATTACACACACCGTAGAAATTTTGTTTTTATTTTTCCTTATTAACGGAATTCAAGAAGATTCCTTGCTAGTGGTGTACCATAGCACTAACACACTGAAGGGTTTGGCCTTAGAATTTCAAAAGGAGAGTATAAATTGTGGTTTGAGCATACAAGTGATACCTCCTTTAGGACTACCAAGTGGACCCTGATCTGCATTGGAGATAGTGCAGTAGGAACCGATTGGGTTTCAGTCTGTAGTAAGAAAGTTTCAGTTAAAATTATAACGTCAAAACATGCAAACATATTTCCAGGCATGAGATTTATCGCATTTTTTAGGCCTGCGATATTCTATAGTAGTAGCTGCAGGTTTGAATCTGCGTGTTTCGTATTCGTGCATTCAATAGTTTCGGAGATCGACTGCGTCTGATTCTCGTCTTGTGCTCCGAAAATTAAACCGTCTTATGATCAATCTTTGGGGCCAAATTCTCCCTCTTGCGTCTTGGCGTAGTGGTGAAAAGGTATTCTCACCTTGAATGCTTTACTTCTCCCTGTTTATTGCAATTGTTCACATTCGATATTATCGTTTATTCTGTTTCTTTGAAGGAAGCACGTGACTGATTCTGCTGTTGTGGTTTCATGTAATCTGCCTACGTATCGCCATGCTTTGCGTTCTGCTGCTTTTAATTCTTCATTTGCTTCTTGTTTCTTGCCTATTACTATTTTGCTCCTGTTCCTCCTTCTGCGTTCCTGTGTACACCATGCTCCTTGTCCTCCTTCTACATCTGACTGTTCTAGATAGATATCATTATTCTGAATTTAGACTGAATTTAGGATCAAAAACCTCGTTTGACTGCTGGCGAGGAGGTGTAGTTTGTGACATAATAACTGATGGTCTAGGGTTTGATGAAGTGTCTTTGGTGAACGACTTTGTAAATTTCTCTTTCTCTCTCTTTTTTTTTTTTTTTTTGCTAGGGGCTTTACGTCGCACCGATATAGATAGGTATTATCGCGACGATGGGATAGGAAAGGTCTAGGAGTTGGAAGGAAGCGGCCGTGGCCTTAATTAAGGTACAGCCCCAGCATTTGCCTGGTGTGAAAATGGGAAACCACGGAAAACCATTTTCAGGGCTCCCGATAGTGGGATTCGAACCTACTATCTTCCGGATGCAAGCTCACAGCCACGCGCCTCTACGCGCACGGCCAACTCGCCCGGTCTTATCTTTTACCTCTAGAATATTTTAGATATGCTCTTCTAGAGAATCGATTTTTCTGTGTGAGTACACTTACTGCAGAATTTGTTTTCTCTACCAATTTCTCTTTGATGTGAGTTTCTAGGAAGTTTACTCTTTGTACCAATTGGTCTATACGAGGATTCTTACTTACGATTTCCTCCAGTTTAAGCATCAATTGGTGCATTGCATCTCCTTGTAATTTCGTTGACCATAGTGCTGTTTTGCATTTTTCGCAGAGCCAGGTTAGTTTGCAATTACTTCTACTGATGATATCGAATTCTCCTTGTTTAAAGCCCTCACGGTCTTTGTGATACCAGAGTTCACAGGCGCCTTCACATTGAATTGCTTGCGAGCCTAGTTCGAAACCCTGTCTGCAGATGCTGCATTTATTTAAATTCTGGCAACAGTCTTGGTCGTGTTTACAGATAGGCATCACGATCTGTGCGGCCGTGACTCAATTAACGAAATCAAATATGGCGAATTTAACGGAGAAAAGAAAACGTAGAAATTGAATATTAAATAACAGTTAAAATCTCGATTTGCAACTTTCACTAACACAACCTATTAAAAAGAAGCACTTTTAAATATAAACCCTTCACTATATTTATTATGTGGGACTACAGACACTATTTAAATCGATGGAAAATATCACCTTCAATTACACTTACCTCTCACCGCCGTCCATGATCGCCTTTTGGCGACTCGGTTTGCAATACATGATTTTCACCACCTGTTATGACTGAAAGTAGGTTTCCATTCTCCAGGATAAGAATGTGTGTGCAAGCGCTGTAGAGGGCTGTGTGACAGATACCATGCGATTTCTTTTCAAGCAAAGAACCGAACCACTGACTATGTTCTGTGCTAGAGCTAACTAACCATGTTTTGTCTGTACCATGTATGCACATTGCGCGAATTTATCTAATTAATTATCCGTTTACCTAAATAATCCCTGCACCCTGCACCTAAATTTCTCCTCTGTTACCGCCTTCTTATATCCGTAACTCATACAATCACGATTTGTTGAAGGGCATTTTATTTTCAAGTACATACTCTTGGTATTTACATATTTGTCCTGTGCGGCTGTCCTCAGCTATAATCCTATTTTCTATTAATTTCAACTTCCTTAACGGTATTATTTTCTTCGTTAATCATTCCATACGTATTCGAGAGCTAATTCCGAAACCTGGGCACTCTTTTCTTTGAGCAAAAATTCCAATCTGTTGAAATTTATAACTTTAGCTCCAAAAAATATCGAAATATGGATGCAATTTTAATTAATGTGCAGGCCTTCGTTTCAGGATAATTGGTGGCTAAACGGTAAGTCGTATCACAAAACAGATAGCACAATCGCCGTTCAATTTGGAAATATCTACAACCTTGGTCTTGTGACTTTTACAATAAATACCACTAGTTTCAACATTCTAAATCCAGCATCATCATATACAATTTCACACATACCTTAAATAATTCAGATGCCTTAATACTACAGTTTACAGTGGGTTGAGCGTTGCATTAAAATATGATACCATCTCACAGAGATGTATATTTGCACATTCTAAAACCTTATTTCCTCAGCTCCTTGACTGAATGTTCAACGTCACGGCCTTCAGTTCAGAGGTGTCGGGTTCAATTCCTGGCAAGCTTGGGAATTTTATCTGCATCTGGGTAATTCGTATGGCTTAGAAACTGGGCAAGTGTATTTATTATAACACATACAACACACGTTACTACTAAAAAACCATAGAGACACGCAGAAATGAATTCATCCCTCCACAGAGAGTTGCGTCGGGGAGTGCATCCCACCGTAAAACAGGGCAAGACCGCATGTATGACACAGTTCACATCCGAAACCCCATCAACAGAGAAATAAATATTATCTTCAAGACCGTGTCCTTAAGTAAGTTACAGCCACAACATTTGCTTGGTATGGAAATGGGAAACACAGAAAATTATCTACAGAGATGTCAACAGCGGGTTTCGAACCCACCCTCCCGAATTCAAATTCACAGTTACGCGACTCGAATCGTGCAGCCAACTCACTCGGTAAAAAGATTGTAAAATAATGTTTGCTTCAGGATTGAGATGTAATCCGAAACATTTCGTAGCTGTATTATTCTTTTAAGTTTCTGTATTTAGTCTAAATGGAAGATCCAAAACGCAGTTGATAAAAATTGTGACTAATGTCCCAATTAGTCAACAAACAGGAGGGGTGGATGAATTTATCGTATTGCAGTTGGAAATCCGTCTCAAACCAGAAATAACACACCCTTGGTAAACACAGTCGTTGTACGAAGGGTGGGTTGCTTGTGTTAGTGGTAGATCAATAACAGCTGTAGCTACGGTAGTGCTCTCTGGTGCTGGAATATCGTCAGAGTGCGTGTCAACAAACGCGAGAAATACGTATCACGTGTTACTCTCAGACTTCACAGTTCCGTGAAAAGGAGAAGCATTTTTATTTTTACTTTGTTTTCTTGAGTTTTATCCTCCTCTCTAACAATATTTAGTTCTATAAAGGATCTAAACTTCCCAGTCGTCTCTCTGTGGAGGGAATTCTCAAAGTTGGTGGCAATAAAGTTCACAAGACAAGTTTGCGGCTTTACGTGACTGTTCATATCTTGTTTATAGCTACAGAACATCCAATTTTGTGTAGAATTCGCACCACTGAGATGTTACATATAATTTCAAAATTCTCATACGGATTTGCCGGGATTTGACCTCGGGCCTTCGTGAGAACCCATTGACGATGCCACACAGCTGTCACGCTCCCTGCAGTGAGGTTCAAGTAACTGGAAATACGATTAGCCTAGCACAAAATACTGCTGCCCAACCAGCGGAGGCTGCATTTAGTATCCAGCCGAGACAGTTGGCCGTGCAGTTAGGAGCGCGCAGCTGAGCTTGCATTCGGGAGATAGTGGGTTCGAACCCCACTGTCGGCAGCCCTGAAGATAGTTTACCCTTCTTTCCCATTTTCACACAAGGCAAATGCTGGGGCTGTACCTTAATTAAGGCCACTTCCTTCCCACTCCTAGCCCTATCCTATCCCACCGTCGCCATAAGACATGTCTGTGTCGGTGCGACTTGTTCAGGAAGAATCCAGTACAGGGTACCACATTGTAAAAGGAAAATAATTTTCCTTGTGCGTAAAAATATCTCACTGAAGAGCATCGTGAAAGTCAAAAGCTTATCACTATAGACGTGAAGTTACCATTTCGATTTCGTGGAGGTTTATATGTTAAGTTTTGAAGTGAAGATGGAGACCAGACACGCTAAAGAAACCAGATATAAAAATGGATTATGTGTGTATTATAATACCCTCAACATGAATAGAAAGTTTTCAAATTATATCAAAATTAAGAAAATTATATAAGCAAAACACATTTAGGCCATTAAGACGATACAGTACTAAACAACTAACGCTGAAGGACATTTCGTTTTGTTACAATTTGCATTACGTCGTACCGGCACAAACAGGTCTTATGGCGACGATGGGATAGGAAATGGCTAGTAGTGGGAAGGAGGCGACTGTGGCTTTAATTAAGGTACAGCCTGCTGTAAAATTCGGAAACATTGGAAAACCACATTCAGACCTGCCGACGGTGCAGTTCGAACCCACTATCTCTCGAATGCAAGCTGATAGGTACAGTACGAGATCCAAACCGCTCAACCACTTGCTCGGTCTAAACAACAAGGTTCACTTAAGAGAAATTAGAATGTGTAAAAAATTAAAAATACAGTGATGGCCTTTAAAACTGAAACACCAAGAAAGACGCACCTATTGGCCCTACATTAGAAATAAATAAAACAGGGTATGATAATGATGTGGTTAGTTGTTCAGCCGAGTGATATATAAGAGATATATAAGTGGAGATAGGAGAACTGCCGGCAGGTAGTGCCATTGGGTTGTCCCGTCTTTCGTATGCACAGACGGAATTAGCATCCCATGTCGACGAAAATAACAACCAAACAAGAAAGGCTTCCATCTTTGAAAGCGGGAGAATCGTGACCTGTCTGGATTGTCGTTTATTGTACCATGACCGCATGTGGCGCACATTGTCCGACAGTTCCTGGATGACCACCGTGTCACATTGCTTCCTTGGCCTGCACGTTCACCGGACCTTTCACCCATCGAAAACATATGATTCATGGTCAGACGACTATTGGCCGGCCACAGGACTCCCTCGTCCACAGCGAATGAACTTCGGTCACACATCGAAGCAGAATGGGTTGAGATACGCCAGACGGAATCCAAAGTCTCTTTCTCTCAATGCCTCGTGTAAAAGCAGTTATTTTGCTTCACTTGGGTAGCCACACAGTACTGGTTTACCCGTGTTCTGTGCGTCGTGCGAAGCTGAAGGAGTAATGTCACTTGTGTATGATGAGTATTCTGTTCATTGATATCTCATGTCCTTCCTGATTTTGCAGTGTATCTGCCTTGATTGATTATTAAACTACAGAAAAATTAAAATAATTTCCTGAGTAAATTGGTGTGTTACTTGACATGAAACTCGTTCATGAATGTTCATATTTACTAAGAAAAGAAGTATTAGCCTCTACGTCAGGCTCCTTGACTGAATGGTCAGCGAACCCAGAGGTCCCTGGGTTCGAATTCCGCCCGGGTTCAGGATTAGAATGATTTTAGTTAATTCCTTTTTCTCTGGCTCTTAACTGGGTATTTGAGTTCGTATTCTCGTCTTATAAACAAAACACTATGAAGTACTGCAGAAATATACAATACATCTCACAACATAGAATTTGTGTCAGGACGGCCATCCGACCGCAAAACAGAGCCAAATCTACGTCATATGCCGACCTCTATATACTTTAAAAAGGCCGAAAAGAAGTTAAAATTAAATTTCGTCCATGCTGAGATAAAAATATTCAATAACTGTTAAAAAAAGTATTGAATACGGTGTGAACTGCTTATAGTGTAACGTACTGCCATGTTACACTGGGCCCTTAAAACGTACACTATAAGTGAATATTTGCGGAGTAGATCCCTGTATATGAACTGGGATAAATTAGTTGTTCCTGTATTCATCACCATTTCGCTGTATTTAGCTGAGTGTAATCGCAGCCGGGCAATTTCTGCTTTTATTCCCGTTAGTTGGCTGTCGGCCAACGTCCGACACTTTAATGACAACATCAAGAGGTTTAACTGGACAATTACGTGTATAGTATACTTAATAATAAATCTGTTGCTCAAAGTTAACCTTCATTGGCAATAAATGCAAATGTTCGCAAGAATTGATTGTTACAGAAGCCACAGTAAACATTAAAATTAATATCATGTACGGCAGGTTTCTGGTCAGAGTGAAATGACCAGCAATAATAAGCGTACAAGAAACAAAATCCACAGTTCTAGACTTTCAGGAAAGCAGCTCAATGTTGGAAACATCCTAAGGAAATGCGCTACGAATTTTAGGTAAATAAAATATAATAAAGTATGAGAATATATTATTTAATATTATTCCTAAAAATTACAATCCTGTCCTTAAATCATCGTTATCCACTCGATTAGCTTAGCAGTTTATCTCTTTCTACCACTACGAGCGCTAATGTGAGTCAATTCATTGTTTCACTAAAGCACCACTACGAGCGCTAATGTGAGTCAATTCATTGTTTCACTGAAGCACCATTACGAGCGCTAATGGGAATCAATGCAGAGATTCACTTAAGCACCACTACGAGCGCTAATGTGAGTCAACGCAGAGTTTCACTTAAGCACCATTACGAGCGCTAATGTGAGTCAACGCAGAGTTTCACTTAAGCACCACTACGAGCGCTAATGTGAGTCAACGCAGAGTTTCACTTAAGCACGATTACGAGCGCTAATGTGAGTCAACGCAGAGTTTTACTTAAGCACCACTACGAGCGCTAATGTGAGTCAACGCAGAGTTTCACTTAAGCACCATTACGAGCGCTAATGGGAGTCAATGCAGAGATTCACTTAAGCACCACTACGAGCGCTAATGTGAGTCAACGCAGAGTTTCACTTAAGCACCACTACGAGCGGTAATGGGAGTCAATGCAGAGTTTCACTTAAGCACCACTACGAGCGCTAATGTGAGTCAACGCAGAGTTTCACTTAAGCACCACTACGAGCGGTAATGGGAGTCAATGCAGAGATTCACTTAAGCACCACTACGAGCGCGTAATGTGAGTCAATGCACAGTTTCACTTAAGCACCACTACGAGCGCTAATGGGAGTCAATGCAAAGATTCACTTAAGCACCACTACGAGCGCTAATGTGAGTCAATGCAGAGTTTCACTTAAGCATCACTACGAGCGCTAATGGGAGTCAATGCAGAGTTTCACTTAAGCACCACTACGAGCGCTAATGGGAGTCAATGCAGAGTTTCACTTAAGCACCACTACGAGCGCTAATGGGAGTCAATGCAAAGATCACGGCCGACTGGATCCCTCGCTGCGCTCCTTATACCGGCCTTGACAATCGCTTGTGAAGCCCAGCATAAAGCTGTAATTGGAAAGTTTCACCGTGATGCCGCTGGAGCGCTGGCCTCCTACCCACTGACAGGAAGCTATATACCGCAAATTACCGCATTTACAGTTTTATTTATTTGGTTTTGCTGTCGTAAATGTTGGCAATGTGTTCACAATGAGGTGCTTGTTGGCTTGATATTGGGATCTGATAGTTATGCGTTAGTGAGTTAATTTTTTATTGTGTAGTGTGGTGATAATATTTTTTAAATTGTGTTTACAAATCTTAGAATTTGTGATATTCTTGTGCACTTATTCGTACTTCGAGCAGAAATTTTATGGAAACAAGAACAAAGTGATTTCTCGCAGTAACTTCGTCTTGAACAAGGATTTTAATTTATGCGCTAATTCATTTTTCGCTTTTCTTCAACTGTGTTAGGAAATATTCGAAAATATATTGCTGTGTGCCTTTTTTGTATTCCGAACAGGAAAAAAAGAGCAAAGGGACACTAACATTTCATGAATTCTCTGTAGACTAGGACAAAACTACGGAGTGGCTAAAATCAGGTAGCACTCTCATTTTAGTTTTCCGTTTCTATTTCGGGTATTAACCTTCGTTCTTTCTTTCTTTCTTTCTTTCTTTCTTTCTTTCTTTCTTACTCTGTTTACCCCTCCAGGGCTGGCTTTCTCTCAGACTCAGTGAGGGATCCCACCTCTACCACCTCAAGGGTAGTGTCCAGGAGCGTGAGACTGTGGGTCGGGGATACAACTGGGAAGGATGACCAATACCTCGCCCAGGCAGCCACAACTTCTATGCTGAACAGGAGCCTTGTGTTGGGGATGGGAAGATTGGAAGGCATAGACAAGGAAGAGGGAAGGAAGCAGCCGTGGCCTTAAGATAGTTACCATCCCGGCATTTGCTTGGAGGAGAAGCGAGAAACTATGGAAAATCACTTCGAGGATGTCTGAGGTGGGAATCGATACCCCCCTCTACACAGTTGACCTCCCAAGGCTGAGTGAACCCCGTTCCAGCCTTCGTACCACTTTTGAAATTTCGTGCCAGGGCCAGGAATCGAGCCCGGGCCTCCGGGAGTGGCAGCTAATCATGCTAATAAGGTATATTTACCCATGAATTCTCTTTCATAGAATAATCCTTTAGGTGGTGTCGTATTTGCCATATGACAGCAACATATTTAAACATTGACAAGTAAGAATCACTACTGCTATGACGGTAAGGTCAACGTATAAAGTGTTGTTATCTGAACAATGGGGCCGATGACCTAGATGTTAGGCCCCTTTAGACAACAAGCATCATCATCATCATCATCATCATCGAGCAGAGAACAGTTTACAACTTATTTACTCAAAATACTTTTCTCACGGAATTTTTATTTAAATTCTTCTTCTTCTTCTTCTTCTTCTTCTTCTTCTTCTTCTTTCGCTATTTGTTTTACGTCGCACCGACACAGATTGGTCTTATGATGCCGGAGGAATAGGAAAGGGCTAGCAGTGGGAAGGAACCGGCCGTTGCCTTAATTAAGGTACAGCCTGATGTGAAAATGGGAAACCACGGAAAACCATCACCAGGGCTGCCGGCAGTGGGGTTCGAACCCACTATCTCCCGGATGCAAGTTCACAGCTCGCAGCTGCACGCCGCGCGGCCAACTTGTTCCATCCTACTGCATTTCAAGTAAAATTTATTGTCTGAATTTAGCACGGCCAACTTGCCCGGTGTTTAATATTCTAGTGAAAGGTATGTATGAAATGTACCGGTAATCTGAAACTATATATATTGAAATTAAAATTTAAACATGTTTGAGTCAAAATATTTATGTTATGCATACAACGAATATGGAAAAATTAAGACTTTTATTTTTTGTCCAGCCCCCTTCCTGAGAGCAGCGCTTGAAGAATTTTAAAACTCGAACTGAACAATAACTCTTAATCTCAATATTAACATCAGAAGACAAAAGTATTGTGGTAAGTTCAGCTATGTATCTAAATGCCATGATAATTAAAACGATTACTATTATTCCTCACAATTAAGGAACGGAACGTCAGTTGGACTACTCCATCCTCCGCAGTTTCATTTCACGACATCATTTTGGCAAATATCAACGAAAGTAACCTTTAGGATTAATCATTTTAACAATATTAACCTATGTAACATTCTCCATAACTCTAAATTACGATAAATCGGCAATCAAAGTCAGTATATTTTCCATAAAGAAGTATGCATTTCTACCACAAATAGGTCGGCCGCCAGCGCCACGTGTCGAGCTGTGTAACTACTCCGATTACAGTGCGTGGACCCGATTGTCAAGGCCGGTAAGGAGCTAGCTAGAGCGACGCATCAAGTCGGCCGTGCAAAGATTCACTTAAGCATCACTACGAGCGCTAATGGGAGTCAATGCAGAGTTTCACTTAAGCATCACTACGAGCGCTAATGGGAGTCAATGCAGAGTTTCACTTAAGCACCACTACGAGCGCTAATGGGAGTCAATGCAAAGATTCACTTAAGCACCACTACGAGCGCTAATCGGAGGCAATGCAGAGTTTCACTTAAGCACCACTACGAGCGCTAATGGGAGTCAATGCAGAGTTTCACTTAAGCACCACTACGAGCGCTAATGGGAGTCAATGCAAAGATTCACTTAAGCACCACTACGAGCGCTAATCGGAGGCAATGCAGAGTTTCACTTAAGCACCACTACGAGCGCTAATGGGAGTCAATGCAGAGTTTCACTTAAGCACCACGACGAGCGCTAATGGGAGTCAATGCAAAGATTCACTTAAGCACCACTACGAGCGCTAATCGGAGGCAATGCAGAGTTTCACTTAAGCACCACTACGAGCGCTAATGGGAGTCAATGCAGAGTTTCACTTAAGCACCACTACGAGCGCTAATGGGAGTCAATGCAAAGATTCACTTAAGCACCACTACGAGCGCTAATCGGAGGCAATGCAGAGTTTCACTTAAGCACCACTACGAGCGCCAATGGGAGTCAATGCAGAGTTTCACTTAAGCACCACTACGAGCGCCAATGGGAGTCAATGCAGAGTTTCACTTAAGCACCACTACGAGCGGTAATGGGAGTCAATGCAGAGTTTCACTTAAGCACCACTACGAGCGCTAATGGGAGTCAATGCAAAGATTCACTTAAGCACCACTACGAGCGGTAATGGGAGTCAATGCAGAGTTTCACTTAAGCACCACTACGAGCGCTAATGGGAGTCAATGCAAAGATTCACTTAAGCACCACTACGAGCGGTAATGGGAGTCAATGCAGAGTTTCACTTAAGCACCACTACGAGCGCTAATGGGAGTCAATTCAAAGATTCACTTAAGCACCACTACGAGCGCTAATGTGAGTCAATGCAGAGTTTCACTTAAGCACCACTACGAGCGGTAATGGGAGTCAATGCAGAGTTTCACTTAAGCACCACTACGAGCGCTAATGGGAGTCAATGCAGAGTTTCACTTAAGCACCACTACGAGCGCTAATGGGAGTCAATGCAGAGTTTCACTTAAGCACCACTACGAGCGCTAATGTGAGTCAATGCAAAGATTCACTTAAGCACCACTACGAGCGCTAATCGGAGGCAATGCAGAGTTTCACTTAAGCACCACTACGAGCGCTAATGGGAGTCAATGCAGAGTTTCACTTAAGCACCACTACGAGCGCTAATGGGAGTCAATGCAAAGATTCACTTAAGCACCACTACGAGCGCTAATCGGAGGCAATGCAGAGTTTCACTTAAGCACCACTACGAGCGCTAATGGGAGTCAATGCAAAGATTCACTTAAGCACCACTACGAGCGCTAATCGGAGGCAATGCAGAGTTTCACTTAAGCACCACTACGAGCGCCAATGGGAGTCAATGCAGAGTTTCACTTAAGCACCACTACGAGCGCTAATGGGAGTCAATGCAGAGTTTCACTTAAGCACCACTACGAGCGCTAATGGGAGTCAATGCAGAGTTTCACTTAAGCACCACTACGAGCGGTAATGGGAGTCAATGCAGAGTTTCACTTAAGCACCACTACGAGCGCTAATAGGAGTCAATGCAAAGATTCACTTAAGCACCACTACGAGCGGTAATGGGAGTCAATGCAGAGTTTCACTTAAGCACCACTACGAGCGCTAATGGGAGTCAATGCAAAGATTCACTTAAGCACCACTACGAGCGGTAATGGGAGTCAATGCAGAGTTTCACTTAAGCACCACTACGAGCGCTAATGGGAGTCAATTCAAAGATTCACTTAAGCACCACTACGAGCGCTAATGTGAGTCAATGCAGAGTTTCACTTAAGCACCACTACGAGCGGTAATGGGAGTCAATGCAGAGTTTCACTTAAGCACCACTACGAGCGCTAATGGGAGTCAATGCAGAGTTTCACTTAAGCACCACTACGAGCGCTAATGGGAGTCAATGCAGAGTTTCACTTAAGCACCACTACGAGCGCTAATGGGAGTCAATGCAAAGATTCACTTAAGCACCACTACGAGCGCTAATCGGAGGCAATGCAGAGTTTCACTTAAGCACCACTACGAGCGCTAATGGGAGTCAATGCAGAGTTTCACTTAAGCACCACTACGAGCGCTAATGGGAGTCAATGCAAAGATTCACTTAAGCACCACTACGAGCGCTAATCGGAGGCAATGCAGAGTTTCACTTAAGCACCACTACGAGCGCTAATGGGAGTCAATGCAGAGTTTCACTTAAGCACCACTACGAGCGCTAATGGGAGTCAATGCAAAGATTCACTTAAGCACCACTACGAGCGCTAATCGGAGGCAATGCAGAGTTTCACTTAAGCACCACTACGAGCGCCAATGGGAGTCAATGCAGAGTTTCACTTAAGCACCACTACGAGCGCTAATGGGAGTCAATGCAGAGTTTCACTTAAGCACCACTACGAGCGCTAATGGGAGTCAATGCAGAGTTTCACTTAAGCACCACTACGAGCGGTAATGGGAGTCAATGCAGAGTTTCACTTAAGCACCACTACGAGCGCTAATGGGAGTCAATGCAAAGATTCACTTAAGCACCACTACGAGCGCTAATGGGAGTCAATGCAGAGTTTCACTTAAGCACCACTACGAGCGCTAATGGGAGTCAATGCAGAGTTTCACTTAAGCACCACTACGAGCGCTAATGTGAGTCAATGCAGAGTTTTACTTAAGCACCACTACGAGCGCTAATGGGAGTCAACGCAGAGTGTCATTTAAGCCCTTATACTTACATTCGGTATGGACAGTTTTCAAAAAATCAAAAACGCCTGAGGGTATTGAACCAAGAAACACATTACAGAAATAATAATGTAAATAAGTTAATTTGCAGGATTTGAATCAAAAAGAAAACGAGTAAAGGAACAAGCGATTTTGGGCTGTTTATCCCGAACTGCATTTAGGCCGGAAGTGATTCTTGAAATGTGTTTTTATAGTTTGATAGAGCTGTCTATGACTCACAATTTGAAACATTTCTGGGCCCTTTAGCCCTTCAGCTTTCGCCACAATGAGGAAATTGCTTAATTTTACGTTTGTTCACAGTATGGGATCCCCTACTTTGTCTGTTAAGAATTATTTTCAACATTAAAAGTACTTGGATTGAACTTCAATTACCTGAGAAATATTTGATTCAATTGCAAGTATAAATTACTTTTTCAATAAGTAATCATTGAACTTACAATTACAATTTGATTACAACTACCTTACAGAAATCACTGACACCTTTTTTGCACTGCGATGTAACAACACTACCGTTTTCAAGGAAAAGATTCCTTCGTTTTGACGTTTTATTTTAGCGTAAAGACATTTAGTGGCTATCATTACTAGGTGAGACTAATCATGATACCTTGGAAGTGATCTTTTCCCATCATTTTTATTTTAGTTACTGACTTCATGCGTTTCAAAAAATTGCCATTTATTTTACCAATAGAATAGACCTTAACTGGTTCTTAAAATTGTACCGGGTGAGTTGGCCGCGAGGTTGGGGGCACGCAGCTGTGATCTTGCATTCGGGAGATGTGGGTTCGAATCACACTGTCGGCAGCACTGAAGATGGCTTTCCGCGGTTTCCCATTTTCACACAGGCAAATGATGGGGCTGTACCCTAATTAATGCCACGGCCGCTTCATTCCCACTGCTAGCCCTTTCCAATCCCATCGTCGCCAAAAGACCTGTCTGTGTCGGTGCGACGCAAAGCCACTAGTAAGAAAAAGAACATCGCTAAGACTTCATTAATTATGTACTTAGGAGTTTCACCTCCTGAATAACATCTAGTACCAGTGACTTTCTCATGAATCGCAATATTTTATAAATATCCCTTCAGTCAGCAATAACCAGTGATCAGATCGGTTGTCCATTCCAGATTTCTTCTGCTTATATGAAGTAACTTATTAATCCTATTTTCATTTGTCTGGTTTATCTGCCGGTTGAGGCACTGGCCTTCTGACCCCAACTTGGTAGGATCGATCCTACTACTTTTTACCGTTTTTGGAGACGGCGAGGTGCCGAACTTTTGTCCCGTGGGAGCTGTTGTATCTGAGCACCTTCAAATACCACCGGACTGAGCCAGGATCGAACCTGCCAACTTGGGCTCAGGCAGCCAGCGCCTTAAGCGTCTAAGCCACTCAGCCCGGCATTTCCCTAGTACCATCTATCGCAGCACTTCGATCAGCCATGCTGTTGGGGTACCACAACCTGCCCCACACATCACATCCATAAACAAACTCATTGTCTATAAACACAACACCAAAATGCTTAGTGACAGTTTGTTAAATTCTGCCAAATTCGCCCGCCTGACACGCAGCCTTCGTCGGACCTGGTCATTCTCCACAGATGGCCTGCAAGACGTCCCTAGTTATTCATTCTTCATCCACAACCGAGTGCCAGTCCACAGGCTCCACAGGCGCGCTAGTTCTAGATTGTATGTCACGCTACGCGAAAGCCTACACGTTCTTGTACTAGCGATACTATCCGGCAAGTTCTACTCCTTAATTCTTGGACTTACTCGATTCTTCAGATTTCCCTCTATCCTCCTGGATAGGTTTACAGTAGTTCCTGACCCTTTTAACCGAAGATATTTAGACATTTTGAAAATAGAGTACAATTTTTAACTTCGTTCGACTCCTTGACTGAATGGTCATTGTACTACCCATCGTTTCAGAGGGTCACGAGTTCCATTCCTGGTCGGGTCGGGGATTTTAATAGCGTCTGCTTAATTCTTCTGCTCGGGAAATGACTGTTTGTGTTTATTGCAACACTCTCCTCTTCATATTTAGACAACACACCACACTACCAACCACATGAGAAACATGCAGTAGGGATTATATTCCTCTACATAGGGTTGGAGTCAGGAAGGGTATCCGTCTGTAAAACAGGGACAAATCCACACGTGGGACACAGTTCGCACATGCGACCCCACAGGTGTGGGAAAGGCGGTAGAAGTAGTAGAAGCAGGAGAAGAATTAAAACTTTCAACTGACTTGGCCGCGAAGTTATGCTCATTAATCGCAACCAATTGTCACTAGTATGATAGTGTTCTATAAGTCAAATGTAACGATACTACTTACAACACTCTACCACCATGGAGTCACGGGCTATATTAATTTTACTGAATCGCGACAATTTCGATTCCTACCGTGAAAGCAGATACCATCACATTTGCTTCCTGAACTGTCTTGGGCGGGAAGGTATCCCTTTCCAGAAGTTGTATCTCTCGCCACAATTTGCTTTCACCCGCCGTGACGTCACCGAGTTCTGAAACGAATTTCAAAGTATATTTTCGTCCTTTGCCTTTTTAACCGTATATGAACCATTAATATACCTTGTAGTTGCAAAGTTATGCCGGCCCCGTGGTGTAGGGGTAGCGTGTCTACCTCTTACCCGGAGGCCCCGGTTTCGATTCCCGGCCAGGCCAAGGACTTTTACCTGGATCTGAGGGCTGGTTCGAGATCTTCTCAGCGTACGTGAGTACAATTGAGGAGCTATCTGACTGTGAGATAGCGGCCCCGGTCTCGAGAGGCAAGAATAACGGCCGAGAGGATTCGTAGTGCTGACCACACGGCACCTCGTAATCTGCAGGACTTTGGGTTGAGCAGCGGTCGCTTGGTAGGCCATTCCAGGGCTGTTATGCCATGGGGTTTGGGGTTAGTTGCAAAGTTACGAAGTCGAACTTGTGTGACGCTCGAAATCATAAGCAGGGCACGGTACACAAACGAAACGAAAGACGCATTTAACGTCGAAAATCCCGTGTGTTCCCTCTCTCTGCGATTCATTGACGTGCATGCATACAGTCAACACAGACAGGATTCAGAATGACATTCAGAAGCAAAGCAGGATAAGTACTCAAGGGTAAGCTTCTCTAGTAGCAAGAACTGTTTAAGGATTTATGTTGCTAGGGTGCATGGGAGTTAAATAATAATTTTTCATATTTATACTTACCTCCTTAGACCACCACAACTCGACTTCCACTTATAGTGATACTTCATAGAACCAGTCCTCTCTGCCACTTTTTATCCACGTGGGACTTTAGCCAAGTCTCTAGACGTCGGAGGGTGGAAAATGTCCCCTTCCAAATGCGCCAGCACTTACAAGGAGGGCTGCCAACACTTAAAAACCTGCAGTGCCTATCGTAAAAGCAGATACCGCCACATTTCTCTACTACTTCCTGAGTTGTCTTGGGCAGGAAGACATCTTTATTTCAGTAATCGTATCTCCAGCCACAATTTGATCTTAACCACTAGATTCTCATCGTTGTCTTCTGAGAAGGGTCGTTAATATTCAGAAAGTATATTTTTCTTCCTCGTCTTCTTCTTTTCCTTCTTGTGCCATCTCCTCGCAGAAGGTTGGCGATCATCTTGTAGTAATTGTTCCTCTTTTGTGTTTCCCGAATCAGATTTGCCGTTTCGTAAAGATTTAACTGTGTAGGGTGCATGTAAGTGTTCAGTTAAATCACATTAATTTTTATTTCATTCAATTTTCATACCTTTATCAACAACCATCGGCCTTTTTGTGGTGTAGGGGTATCGTTTCTGCCTCTTACCGGAGGTCGGGGTTCGATTCCTGTCAAGGTCAACGATTTTACCTGGATCTGAGGGCTGATTTGAGGTCCACTCAGCCTACATGATTATAATTGAGGAGTTGTACCTTGATGTAGTTGAGCAGCTTCAGAAGGCAGTCATTATTATCTAGCAATCACCTAAACAGTTTGGTGTGAAGTTTATCTATTCCAACGACTTCGTACCGGGCGAGTTGACCGTGTGGTTAGGGGCGCACAACTGTGAGCTTGGATCAGGGAGATAGTAGGTTCGAAACCCGTTGTCGGTAGCCCTTAATATGGTTTTCCATGGTTTCCCACCAAGTACCTTAAGTCTGGCCACGGTCGCTTCTCTCCCACTCCTAAGCCTTTCCTATCCCACCGTCGCCATAATACATATCTCTGTCGGTGCGACATAAAACAAAATTCTAAAACAAAAACAAAACAAAAACTCCAATGACTTCGCTTGCTTTCGCTTGGCTTATGGCTTTCTCCACTTCATCCTTCAGATCTATTAATAATAATGTTATTGGTTTAACATCCCAATAAGTAATTTTATGGTTTTTGAGGAAACCTAGGTGCCAGAAGTTTGTCCGGCAGAAGTTCGTTAACATGCCAATAAATCTACCGACACGTCCCTGGCGTATTTGAGCACATAAGAATACGACCAGAGTGATCCGGAATGCAACCCGCCAACTTAAGCTCAGAAGACCAGCACTCTACCACCTGAGCTATTCAGGCCGGCAAACCTTCAGATCTCTGGATCATTCTGTTCCTATTCGAGATCATCAGATTCCAAACGATCATCTAGAAGAGATCTGCGATGTATTTCTTTCATACCTCCAGTTGCTCTCCTCCTATCTTTATGAAGGTACCTTCTGGCAGTATTATTACGGAAATTAACAAGCGTACTGAGCGTCAACGTCAGGATTATTGGTTTCTTATAGTCCGGTTCCATGGCTAAATGGTTTGCGTGCTAGTCTTTGGTCACAGGAGTCCCGTTTCGATTCTCGGGAGGGTCGGGAATTTAAACCATTATTGGTTATTTCCGCTGGCACGGGGGCTGGGTGCATGTGTCGTCTTCACCATCATTTCATCATGATGATCATCATGACGCGCAGGTCGCCTACGGGAGTCAAATCAAAAGACCTGCATCTGGCGAGCCGAACTTGTCTTCGAACATTCCCGGCACTAAAAGCCACACGTCATTTCATTTCATTGGTTTCTTATAAAACACTCCTCAAGAGATGTATGGGCGTAACTGTTGTATCCGTGACCTTGATGTTTTAGCGCTTTAGGTAGATATATACAGCAATCAAAATCTTTGCAGACTCTTTTCAGCTTCTTGAAAGTCCATCGAAATATGTTTTTGTCGCTTTCGATGTCACTGTTGCTGCATTGGCAAACCCTTCACGTGTTTCTTTACAGCTGACCCTAATTCTTCCCATGACCTGCTTTATGCTAATCTACTGCCCTCCGGAGGCTTCCTGACCTTCCTTCTCCTTTCTCACACTTTGGTTTCTACTGTTTCTACTGTCGCCTCGATTTAGGAAAAGCAGCATCACTTTCAGCTCAACACTCGTATTATTGGTCTCTTGATAGCGACATGATACGTTAGCAAGCAATGTGCGTAATTCATATCTTTGTGATTTCACATCACGTTAATGATTCCAATAATTGACATTTACCGCTGCACTCGTGATGACTAGGGTTCGGAGATTTATGACCTAAAGGACTACAAAATATGTCCTAAAAACTACCTAAATATGACCTGTAAAATGTAAAATACGACGTAAGCATTTTAGGGATAGGTGACAAGTATTAAGGTATTACTAACATTAAAAAGTGAAAAGCGATAATGGGCCAGACACAGCAAAGCTGCAGTAGAAACCTTAAAACCATATACATTCTTTCAGTATCAGAGCCCTGGGGTGCAGTTCTCAATCTGTTTTCCTAAAAAGGAACCAAGGAAACGAAGTATTAGCATGCATTTTGGTATCTGTGCCAACGGCCGTAGCCGTGTTGAAACACCGGATCCCGTGAGATCTCCGCAGTTAAGCAACATTGGGCGTGGTCAGGAGTTGGATGGGTTGCCACGCGCTGTTGGTGGGGGTTAAGGGAATGGAGGAGCGGAAAGGAACTGGCCACCCTACCGCACGTAAACTCCGGCTCAGGAACACCTCTGCGCAGGTTCGGACCTGCCTTCGGGCAGAATAACCCTTACCTACCTTGGTATCTGTCGCCGTACGTTCATACAACATCTCTTTCTCAGAATCAGGTCTTCTAAACCCGTTACCTATATGTTTATGTAAAAGTAAAGAAAAATATTTATTTATTTATTTATTTATTTATTTATTTATTTATTTATTTATTTACTTTAGCAGTGGCGAAGTTAGGGCTCGTGGTCCTCTCTTACACATAATTAATTTACAGTTAACACATATATAAAAGAAATGTACTATTCTATCACAAAATCAAAGATAAACTAAAAATTACTGATTTAGACAACATGTAATGAAGAAAGAAAGAGCTCAACAAATAAAATAGAATAAAATTCAGAGCGTAAAGATAATGAGAAAGAGACAAAGTCATAAAGAAAAATAAGATATAAACTGCAAAAATAACCAATGCATAAAGAGAACACAATAACTAATAAAGTAAATGGAAATATAAGTATGGCCATGATCTATGTACATGAGTAAGAAGCTAAATATTATGTAAATTACACTATAATAATAATAATAATAATAATAATAATAATCAGAATCACACAACCTATCACACGTCATCATACACACGAGATAATCAGCGGTATTCAACAGGTAATCTCTACATGCAGTCTTAAATTTCGATATTGAGTTTGAGTTCCTGACAGCAGCTGGGAGTGAATTCCAAAGTCGTGACCCAGCCACAACGAAGGATCTGTTGTATATTGATGAATGGTTGACGAGAATAGCGAGGGAAGTGCCAGATCTAGTGTTACAATTATGAAATGAGGATAATAAATGGAATTTTGAAGAGATGTATTTGGGTAGATTTTCCTTCTGAGTTCGATATATCAACGTAAGTACGTGGAATTTCCGTCGCCTCTCGGGTTTCAGCCAGGAAAGAAATGTGTAGCTAGGGGTTATGTGAGCATCGTAACTCAAGTTAAAAGCAAATCGAAGACCAGAGTTCAATGCTCGTTGAAGTTTCATAGTTTGTTCACGGGTCGCATCAATGAGGACAATTTCGCAGTAGTCAAGTATTGATAGTATCAAAGTTTGGAGTAGTTTTATCTTTACGTCTCGTGGCAAAATGGCCTAATGTCTACTATAGTATTTTAAAATCCCGCGTTTGAAACTCGATGCAGACAACATGTACCTTCTTAAAAACGGCGCCTCAGTTTAAACAAAAATGTTCAAAATATGACCTTATATCACTAAAATGACCAAAATATGACCTTATATCACTAAAATGAGCAAAATATGACCTTATATAACTAAAATGTTCAAACTATGACCTCATATCACTAAAATGAGCAAAATATGACCTTATATCACTAAAATGTTCAAAATATGACCTTATATCACTAAAATGAACAAAATATGACCAACGCAATAAAAATGGCTGAAATATGCTTTTATATGCAGCATTAAAATTACTTTAAACAGGGTCAGGGACCCATCATTCACAGTTATTTTTCAGATTTCGGGTAAAATGACGTCAGGAAAGAAATATGACTTTTCCTTTACATCCGAACATTACTGATGACCATGACGACTGGTGTTACATTTCTCGTCAGGGAGTTACAAGAGAGGGATAAGGGCCATGTAAGACAAAAACAATATGATGAGGAAACAGAAACGAAGATAAGATGAAAATGAGTTAAAACTCGAGATTTTGCTCAATATTTTGAATTATTTACCAAGACTTCGAGAATAATCTTGCCAGGTGCTGAGAAATATCGGGAAAATCTTTCGATTTTTAAAGATTTTCTATAAAATTAGATGGAAATCCTCCAAATAATTCTCCGTCCTTACTTCATAGATGTAAATATCATCCATCATGCTTGAATGCAATATATGTGTTTAATTTTTCTGCAGCTGCTAATCGGCATTGCTTTGAAAACAATCCATTAACGTGCCGGGGAAAACAGTCTCCCGCGTGTAGGTAGCCGTAAATACCAGCTGCCATAACAGCACCGATCATGTTATTATAAAAAAGTTCTTGAAGATTTAGATTTCAAGACTTGGAGCAGAGTTTCTACGTCTGGCGAAGAACAATATATATAACGACGGGGAGGACAAGGAAGAAGCATAGATTAACGAGTGAAAAGTTATGGAAGTCTTTCTCCCAATGCTGATAGTATGACTATTTAGTTTACTAATAACGTTTTTCTAGTCTACCGAACATAAAACAAATTAATAAAATACTATTACATACCTAGAGGAGTAACAGTCAGGAATATACTATATATTATGTGTATAACGCATTCAACAGGCTGGAAAACTTAAAGGTTACTTTAACTATATCGACAATGAAAAGTATAGATAGAGATAGATAATGCTTTTATTGGTGGCTAAGTTTGGGCTCAAGGCCTACTCTCACACTTAACAACTAGAAGCGTATAACCTATAATTACAAATACAAATAACACAAATAATATCAATAACAATAATGATGATGACAGAATCCTTAATTTTAAAATGCACAAAATAAAGTGCACCTAAATATCGTAACTACAGTAATCCATTCATTCATCTCATTCACTCATTCATTCACTTAACAGTTATAAATAAAGTCAGTGAGATCTACTCAGCAAATACTCGCGGCAAGCCACTTTAAACTTGCCATGAGAGGGATTGTCTCTAATGTTTGCAGGTAGCAAATTCCATGACCTGGACACAGAGATTATGAAGGAGCGGTTGTAAACAGCAGTACGGTTTACAGGTATTACAAGCAGAGTCCTGCAGCCAGACCCACCGCGCAGCACTTCGAACACACGGGCTCCGACAGTCCAGCCCGTGCAGTGCCTTTCTATTTCTGACGCGGCAGCGTACTGGCCCACAGCACTGGGCTCATACGGCCCACCGCAGTCCACCGCAGTGGGCGGGCTCCGTGGAATAACCCTTGAGTAGTTCTCCACAATAACATGTGCGCTGTGCACAACGAAATGTTCACGTCACACTACTATTCGGATCATTCACTCTACGAATTCCGTACGCTACTAACATATTGCAAAGTAGGCTAATCGCATTTTGAAATTAAACGGTATATATTTCTCCTGCACTATATTAATAATAATAATAATAATAATAATAATAATAATAATAATAATAATAATAATAATAATGGAAAACAAACAGAAACTTTATTATAAACTAATATTTTCAAGTTAACTGAAAATGAATCTAAATAACACGAAGCATATTCATAGGACTTCATTCACGTTTACCTCAAAATAAAATATAAACAGAAATGACGTGCAATTTGCCAACAACAAAAACAAACCTGAACATAGCTTTTACTTAGTGTGCGTAGTTTATTGGTCATTGTTAATGTGCTGGAATGGAATTACTGTGAATGAAAAGAAGAGCATCAGCATTGTCATACGTTGATAATGAAGCCCGCTGAACTGCAATTTATCTCTGAAGCTGAACATGATGCTTGCATACATATTACTTTCTTAGCGATCTGGTGAAATTTTGGGTAGTTTTGTCCATTTGTTCTCCAATAGGATGCTATATCTATCTTCTTGCATTCCACAATTTTGCTTTAAATATCTTTCCAGCTCATCTGTTGGAATAGGAGCATCATGAACGTCAGTCCACGAAGAAAATTTCATTACTTTGGCAGGTTGTGGCATTGTCGTGGAGTCTGATGAAATGGCGCATGGCTTTTAGTGCCGGGAGTGTCCGAGGACATGTTCGGCTCGCCAGATGCAGGTCTTTTGATTTGACTCCTGTAGGCGACCTGCGCGTCGTGATGAGGATGAAATGATGATGAAGACTACACATGCACCCAGCCCCCGTGCCATCGAAACTAACCAATTAAGGTTAAAATTCCCGACCCTGCCGGGAATCGAACCCGGGACCCCTGTGACCAAAGGCCCGCACGCTAACCATTTAGCCATGGAGCCGAACACGGAAACATTAGAATGCTCGTCATTCAAACACACCTCATTCATCGTAAGTTTTCATCTAATCATAAAAAGACAAAATCAGTCCGAATCCTTTTAATCTCCACTAATATAACAAAGAAAGAGCGCGAATTTTTTTAGTTTGTGTATATCTGGAGGGTAATCTCAGAAACTACTGGACCGATTCTAAAAATCCTGAGGGACATGGGCTGTATTTTATTTTCAAAACAATGCGAGGTGGGGGCGACAGGGAAGGCATAAAAATAATAGGCTAATATAGGCGAAATATCTAATTTGTCGTGCAAGGACAACACTGAGCTCATTTTAAGCCCCTTGACCCAAACAACAAATCTCGGTCAGCTCTATGGGCCGGAAAACTATACCGACCATTATGGAGACATTGGCACCACACTACCCCTGTTCTCGGAATCGGATAAGGAAATAAACTGCCGTAACCATGGCAAAGCCAGCTCCAGGGTTCTACAGCAGCGCGATTATGTGTGTACGTTTGGGCGTAACTGCCAACCAAAATTTGTATACATAATCCCTGAGCATATCTACAATATATCTCCAAAAATTAACATGTTACAGATGTGAAGTGGTATTTATAATCTCTTTTAAAAATAAAGGGACATGTCTCTCTTTTTTGTTTTTGGAAAATCCACGTAGGAGGGCGTGGAGGAAGGGCTGATAAAGGGGTTGAATTCTTTTTATGCGGATACTTATATCTCAAAACCTGAAGATGTTACAGATGTGGAAATACGTATTTGTAATCTCCTTTAAAAATAAAGAAACGTGTTTTGTTTTTTGTTTTTTTACTTGAGAGAAGACGTTCTCACGTGTACAGTTATATGTCGCATGGTCATCTCAGCCCCAAAAGGAAATACGACAAACTTTGTTTACAAAGAGTTTCTTGGGTAAATGAAACTCAATTTTTCAGTGAGGTTTTATATTTCAGGGATTTTCAGATGATGTCTTAGTACAGTACCGAGGAACGATTACTTTTATCAAATTACGAAATCCACGCGAGAAACCGCGAGTAACTGCTAGTGTGTACATAAAGTTCACCGCAGATCGTACAGCACACAAAATTAACGTTTTTCCCATCACCGTCAACTCCAGGCTTGAATACCAACCAAATACGACTTTTAAGTTCAGGATCCGGTTCAAAAGTCTTGTATTGTGCGGTTTATAGTTCGTTTGTTGCTTCTTTTTTTTATTTCACGATTTTTTGCCACGGTTTCTTTTCTTTTGGAATTACAGTCCACATTCGTTTCCGATAACAGGATAGACGGAGAAGTCAAACTGAAAACCCACAGCAAATTTGATCGGCTCCACTCGACCGTATTGCAACGCACTCCGGTGACACGCAGTACACTGTACACATTGAAGCAGTCAGCCCATAGAACTACCACAGCGCTGTCCTTGGCTCACCGCGTACGAATGACAGAGCGCTGGCCCGGACCGGCCCTTGCGATGACGTCACGGGCTTCGTTTGTTCGAGCCTTTCAAAGCCCATTGCAGTGTACTGCTGAAGCAGGTCATGGGCTGGGCCTCGCTGCAGGACTCTAATTACAAGAGAGGAGCCAGATCTTGTATTGTAGTCATTATACGACGATAGGTAAGAAAGAGATTAAGACAGATAGTTGGGGGTATTAATGGAAAGTATTTTGTGCAGGAGTAATAACATGTGAAGTTCACGGCGCTGGTGCACTCGGAGCCGCGACAGCTCCTTGTGACTTCAGTCTTAACATATTTAATTTCAGATAACATTATTAGTAACCTATTTATAAACATCTTCCAAAATTTTGACCAAATCTTCCAAAAACTTCGAGTCCTATATTCCGAAATATTATTTTTGGAACTAACAACACTGATCGAGGATCTCGGAATGGCGATCGCCGCTACCGCCCTACAACTAAGTCCACGAGCGTGTTCCAACGGGCAATCGATATAAAGACTCCATACGTGAATGTTCCAGTCAGTGACCACAGTTCTCTCTGACATCAATGGCCAATGTTTCTCACGCTTCGTTTAGAATTGTTCCTTCGTTTCTCGTTTCCACCTGAAATCATTCACAATCTTCTTCTATTAGACTTGTCACCGTTCAGTCTTTGTCCTAACTATTGTCATTGTAATGAATGAAATGATCCTTCTGGCACGATTAATACTGACGCTGAATCGAGTGAGCGAGGCACTCCTTTTCGCCTCAGATAATAGTCCCTAAAGAAAAAACACACTCTTCAATAGGCCTATAGTGGAGGCTAATAATGACATCTGTTGATAATATTCACAACATTCTATAAATTTATTATTTTAATTAAATGGCCACGTAATGATTCTATGGTATAGTTTCTACGAATGCCATGTCCATCATTGATAACTTTTATTGGTGAGATGATAGTCACTTATGTAAATAATAATAATAATAATAATAATAATAATAATAATAATAATAATAATAATAATAATAATAATAATAAATACAGATCAACCTCGTAGAAAAGACCGCTAGCAAGACGGGACTTAGGATCTAGAAAGAGAAGATCAAATTCATTATGAATGACAAACATGGACCACAATTCCTTGAAACAGAGATTGGACGGATTCAGAGGATTAAACAGTTCAAATAACTCGGTGAAATCATACAAGAGAATGAACTAGACAAAGCTGCTATAGACGATCGTATCTCCAAAATAGAGAGGGCTTATATACTAAATAAAAAAAACATCTGCAACAAGATATTCAGCTCATGGAATGCCAAAATAAGGCATTACAACACTGTAGTAAAAACAGAATATCTCTATGGCAGCGAATGCCTCTCGATGAATTACAATTTGGAGAAGCTGGAGAACCTAGAAGAAGAATACTACGGACAATCTTGGACCCAGTCCAGACTGAAACCGGCTGGAAACTTCGGAACAACAATGAAGTCTACTAAACTGTGGAGAAAATTTCAGAGACCATGAAAACGAGGAGGTTGTCATTTCTTGGACATTTTTACGGAATGAACAAAACCAAACTAACCAAAAAGATATTCGTCTACCTGTAGAACAAGAAGACAACGATGCATGGATTAAGGAAGTTCGTAAAGATCCAGAGAAGTCCAACATCCAGGAAGTTCTGATGTTATACAGGAAATCATTTCAGACCATGCTTCAAAATTTGTAAGGGTTTCAAATAAAAAGAACTGCAAAGATGGGAAGAGTATGGACGGATGAACATAAAAATCAGTATACCACCCATCTATAGGAGTACTGGAGAAGGAGGAAACTTCAGACAAAGAAACAATGACATCGTAGCGTGGTCAATTTGCAATTAATAATAATAATAATAATAATAATAATAATAATAATAATAATAATTTAACGTCTCATAAATAGCTCGAATTTCAAGAGTCATCAGTGCGTCGGTATTTTATACAGTATTCCATAGATTCCTTAGCATGTAGATTTACACGATGCTTCCGGCAAGGCTTCTGTGTGCATAACCTTGTGGTGCCGTAAGCTCCTTCGAAGTAATAAAAACATAAAAAAATAAATTTATAATAAATTTAAAGTTAGTTTTGCTTGACAGTTTTCTAAATAAGGACCATTTCAATCTTTCTTATTCTATTTCTTATTTTGAATATCGTTGTGCCAAATAGACAATGTCCATGTATAGTTATATTATTCTGATCTCATGAAAGGGTACCAATTTCTTCCAAGTCCTACCCCTTTCTTATACAAGTGTGGCCGAAATGGTATCTGAGATAGCGAGACGTTAAGCCACTAGCTAAAGCATTGCTGGTGAGTAGAACGATTGTCTTTCGAGTTCATCAAAGTTGCTGATTATGGGTTCTAAATTGGCTGACAAGGCAGGCTTTGCCGCCACGCTGGCACATGAGATAAAATCTCCGTGCTGCAGAACCTAGCAGTTAGTTCATCTATGATTTTCTCCTTCCGATAGTCTAGTATAGTCGTTGTACACAATATTGGGGCCTTCGCCAAGTCAACCGATCAGCCCCAAGGCTAGTCATCAGCTCCGTCATCAGCTGTCATGTAGTGATGTAGTGTTGTACACAATATTGGGGCCTTCGCCAAGTCAACCGATCAGCCCCAAGGCTAGTCATCAGCTCCGTCATCAGCTGTCATGTAGTGATGTAGTGTTGTACACAATATTGGGGCCTTCGCCAAGTCAACCGATCAGCCCCAAGGCTAGTCATCAGCTCCGTCATCAGCTGTCATGTAGTGATGTAGTGTTGTACACAATATTGGGGCCTTCGCCAAGTCAACCGATCAGCCCCAAGGCTAGTCATCAGCTCCGTCATCAGCTGTCATGTAGTGATGTAGTGTTGTACACAATATTGGGGCCTTCGCCAAGTCAACCGATCAGCCCCAAGGCTAGTCATCAGCTCCGTCATCAGCTGTCATGTAGTGATGTAGTGTTGTACACAATATTGCGGCCTTCGCCAAGTCAACCGATCAGCCCCAAGGCTAGTTGGATCTTCATCAGCTTCGTCATTAGCTGTCATGCAGTGATGTAGTGGTGTAGTTTCCCGTTGCTTTCCTCACAGAGCCAGAAGTTGTTATTACATATCAGTCTGCCAAACCCACTAAAATGCACGCACCAACAGACACTATGAGCAACACACCATTCATAGCATGGACTGGCTGCATTAGGAATGGAACTGCTAGCATCACTGACCGACTCGTCGACTGAATGGTCAGCGTACTGGTTCGGAGGGTCCCGGGTTCGATTCCCGGCCGGGTCGGGGATTTTAACCTTCATTGGTTAATTCCAATGGCCCGAGAGCTGCGTGTTTGTGCTGTCCTCAACATCCCTGCAACTCACACAGCACACATAACACTATCCTCCACCACAATAACACGCAGTTACCTACACATGGCAGATGCCGCCCACCCTCCTCGGAGGGTCTGCCTTACAAGGGCTGGACTCGGCTAGAAATAGCCACACATAGTTATTGTTATTATTATATTACTAACATCACTCGAACCTCAGTCACTTTCATATTGTCAAAGCCAAGGATGAGACTGAGACAGACAGGTCAATGAAAGTAACAAAACTGCTCTAGCCCATACAGAAGATATAGAGCACTGAAGTCAATTTGGAACTTCTTCATATTAGATTTCAGATCGTCCTGGTACCCTAACTGCATTGTTCATCCTTCAATTGACAATACATCACTTGTCCTGTGCCGCGCTAATTTTGCTAGTTGCCTTACGTCGCACCGACACAGATAGGTCTTATGGCGACGATGGGACAGGAAAGGCCTAGGAATGGGAAGGAAGCGACCGTGGCCTTAATGAAGGTACAGCCCCAGAATTTGCCTGGTGTGAAAATGGGAAGCCACGGATAACCTTATTCAGGAATGCCGATTGTGGGACTCGAAACCATGCAACGCAAACCGCCGGGTCAACCTGCTCGGTTACCATTTTTGTTCTGTACATAACATCCCTTCGATATGCACTATAGGTGCCGAACACGACCTTGTGAGTTGAAAATATATATTTCGAGCACAATGTGGTCGTGAAAACTAAATATTAATTCAAATTTAAATGTTATTTATATACATTTCTGTGAGTTCATTTCTACAAGAGTCACACCTGTTCATGTACCCTCACAAAAACGCTGAGAGAGGCTGTGTCGAAGCCATGGCCACAGGTCCTTCTAAGCTTAGAATACTTCGTGTGGGAGATGGTTGTGTGTTAGAAATACGTTTTAAGTTTTAAAATGGATGGCCTTTTTCTTTGGCTGGGGCGTCCTCCTCCTGCGAATGACTGAGTGTTTTAGGGCGTATCCATCTAGATGGAAGCTGTAGACGAAGGTGGTCGTGACTCGAAGCGCTCGCCCGTCTCAGCTTTCTTACATTGTCTCTTACGCCCAGCCTCGAATATTCTGGGCTTATTCGATTCTTCTAGACTCGTAATTTATTATTTTTTTCTTTTGAATTATATATGTCTTAAGACTGAGGGCCATGTGATAGTTTGCATTACGGAAGCGTAACTCTAGCAGCAGTCCAGGATGTCTAATAGCTAGTAAGGTAAGGGTTATTCTGCCCGAAGGCAGGTCCGAACCTCCGCAGAGGTGTGCCTGAGCCGGAGTTTACGTACGATAGGGTGGCCAGTTCCTTTCCGCTCCTCCATTCCCTTAAACCCACCAACCGCGCGTGGCAACCCATCCAAATCTTGACCACGCCTAATGTTGCTTAACTTCGGAGATTTCACTCAATCCGGTGTTTCAACACGGCTACGGCAATAGGTAGTGGTCATATGAAATTAGCAGCCGTTGATGGATGGCCATGATTGATAGACATATTTATGATCATTTTATTTTCGCAAAGGGAAAAGTGGTTTCTTTTTTGTTTGAGGTAGGCCTTCTTTATATTAAGACGTTAAGGAATTTAGAAAATATTCACAAAATATTCAGATAACTACTTCCCAATTTTCCTCACAAATATTATTATAGATATCGACAGATCTCGTATAGACAAAACGAATGACACCTCACAGTTCGTGTTATCACGTTGCGGTCCCGAGTTACACCAACTTTACCACACACTCCCATTTCCGATTTCACCACAAATCGGCGGATGTACCCTCCACTTACTTTTCCGCCACCCGACATCGAAATTTACTTGCGTAGACTCTTCGGGCCTTCCTTTACTTATATTATTTTTGTAATTATCGACGGAAGTCTTATATACAAAGTATATCACATTTAAAACGGAATTTAAAATAAGCGGCTCTGATAGCGAACGGAAATGGGTGGGGCTTTGAGAGGATGTTGGTAGGGATGTCCGGATTAGGGTCTTGATGTGCCACACACCACTAAGCGACCACTCGTTCCAGTACGCGTACGCCATGAGCGAGCAAGAGGTACAAACGTCGCGTCGTTGCGCAGCGCATCGTCATCAAGTTCATAGTGAAAGAAGGAGTCGAAAGCTTCGGAAATTTTGGAAGACTCAGTGCTCAGTTTGGGGAAGCAACCTTATAAATTTTTGGCAGGACGGGAAGAAGGGGAAAATGAGCCCCGCCAAAGACGATCGTAGACAAGCATCACTGCAGATAACATTACTGCTGTACGTGACCTAACTGAAGAAGATCAGCTCATTAAAATTTCTGAAATTGCTTCACTCGTACAAGCTTTGGAAATGTTCAGGCCATAATCAGTGATGAACTCGACCTTCGGAACTTGTCTTGTGGGTTCCTCGTCTCCTCACCCAGGGGGAAAAATCTGCTAGGATGTTTGTCGAAGGCATCTGAATCGCTACGAGTAGGAAGGATACGATTTTTTTTGCGTCGCGTTGTAACTATTGATGAAACTTAGATTCATTATTATACCACGGCGTAAAAACAAGCAAGCAAGAATTAAGGCCAAAACGCGCCTTTCTGCTGAAAAGGAGCTTGCAACTGGTGTGGGTTTTTTTTTTTTTTTTTTTTTTTTTTTTGGGACTACGCGGGCATTTGGCTTGTGGATTTCCTGCATGGACGAAAGACAGTGAATGGAGCCTTTTATTGCCGCCTTTTCGTCGAGACAAAACCAGCATATCGCAACAAACGTCGCCGGCAACCAATGGTGAGACGTGCTTCTTCCGCACGACAACGCAAGGCCACGCACTGCTGTTGTAACTCGAGAAAAACTGGAGAAAATGAATTGGACACCTCTGGAACAACCTCCTTACAGTCCAGATTTTTCAACTTGTGACTAGCACTTGTTGGGACCACTGAAAGAAGAACTGACAGGAAGAGATTTCATGACGGTACAGGGGTAGTGGAGTAAGTGCGCAACTGGCTGCATGCACGTTCTTCTTCTTTCTTCGAGGACAGCATGAAAAAGTTGCCAATTCATTGGCAAAAATGAGTGTCATATTCGGGAGACTATGTAGAAAAAGGAGGTGCTTGTTGTGCATTTTTTGGTGGATTCAATAAAACTGAAAAATTAATTATTCTTGTTTATATTTGATTCACCTGGTACTTTTTGGGACACACGGATTTTTTTTACCGAGGGAGCTAGTGCTGGAGCGAAACGTTGGACGCATTCTAGGTCAAGAATATAATATAAAGAAAATATAATAATAATAATAATAATAATAATAATAATAATAATAATAATAATAATAACAATAATAATAATAGTAATAATGGGAATATCTACAACAAAAAGTGTTATCCAAAAACCTCAAAGTACACCACCACAACACAGTAGACAAACCGGAATGCCTACACAAGAGTGAATGTCTAGTACTGAATTACAACCCGAATAAATTAGAAGTACTCGAAAATACTCGGTCCGCTAAGAACTACAGAACTCTGGAAATCAAGAAGTAATGAAGAAATGTACCGGAACATAGAAAACATAACAGATACAATGCTGAAGAAGCGATTGATATTTTTTGGACATTTATACAGAATGGATGACAACAGGTTAACCAAACAGATCTTCATATATCTTTAGAACAAGAAGTCAAAAACAATCTGGATTCATGAAGTCAAGAAAGATTTGGGAAGAAACAACATAGGGGAAGAAGCAACAGAGAGAGAGAGAGAGAGAGATTTTTAGAAAGAAAGTGTTAAAATGGAAGGATTCCAAGGTCGGGAGAGAAAGAAAACGGGCTCAAAATGATCCGAGGAGAGGACAAGAAGGCACAGTGAGCAGATGGAGTATTGGAGGAAGAAGAAGAAGGGACATTTTTTTGCTATTTGCTTTACGTCGCACCGACACAGATAGGTCTTATGGCGACGATGGGATAGGAAAGGCCTATGACTTGGAAGGAAGCGGCCGTGGCCTTAGTTAAGGTACAGCCCCAGCATTTGCCTGGTGTGAAAATGGGAAACCACGGAAAACAATCTTCAGGGCTGCCGACAGTGGGGCTCGAACCCACTATCTCCCGATTACTGGATACTGGCCGCACTTAAGCGACTGCAGCTATCGAGCTCGGTGAAAGAAGGACAACAAAGGATGAAGCATTGTCTCGCGGTCATTAGAAGACCCCAACGGAGAAATAATAATGATAATCGTATAGATTCAACTACCGTATGCTGGAATTTGACACCATCTTGCTGTCTGTTCGTCAATTTCGACGTTCCATTTTACTCTGGCGCTAGATGGCAGAGTAAGCCGGCGTCCATGGCTGAGTGTTCAATGCATTTTGTCGGATGAACACGAAATGTGTCACCAGAGATCTTTTACATGCGGACATTGAGTGTCGAACTGACTTTTTAAAAATCCGACTACCTCTGCCGGATTTGAGTCCGCGATCTTGGGATCCGGAGATCGACACTCTACTACTAGAGCCATCTAAAACAGGTGATATAAGAAATTGTTTGCAGTATTTTGTAACTGACTGGTGAAACCACGCTTCATCTGTATTAATTATTCATGTCTTCCGCGAAGTTTCTGGGAACAACGTTCCACTGTGCTCTGGGGAGTAGGACCGTAAATGGTTTGCTACTTTAACTGTATCACGTCTCTGTTCCTTATGTGTTCTCCCCTTCTACTTCACTGATTCTCTTGTCGTCTAACATCAGCTCTCCTCTCCTTACTTCTTCAACACCCACCGGCGGAAGAGAATCCAATTAGTTCAGGGTAACACACGAGAATAGACTTTCATTTCCTGATTCCTCATTCTCACGTTTCCAGTACGTGCACTCCGCTCAGAACAGAGAAACGTAGCTTTACCATTTTCACTGCTGTAGCTCTAACTCATAGCACCGTGTTGTATTTGAAGAGCTGAGAATGATAAGTGGATAAAAACCACACAATAATTTCGAGATAATGAAGAAAATCTCTTTTCATCATTTAGGATTTGTTTTCATAGTCACGGAAAATTTACGGACATCTTGCAATATCTCGTACTATTAAAGTAAATATTGATGCGATCTCCATTATTAATAAAAATGACAATGGAATTATCCACTTCTCATACGCAGTTAAAATTCTAAATTTCTTTCAGTACAAAAGGACAAATATTCTTATTGTTATATTATTTAATCTATTTACCCTCCACGGTTGGTTTTTCTCACTGACTCAGCGAGGGATTTCACCTCTACCGCCTCAAGGGCAGTATCCTGGAGCGTGAGACATTTGGTCGGGGATACAACTGGGAAGAAAGACCTGTATCTCGCTCAGGGTCATCACATTGTATGCTGAACAGGAGCCTTTTGATTGATGAGAAGATTGGAAAGGATAGACAAGGAAGAGGCTGTGGCCTTACGTTAAGTACCATCCCAACATTTGCCTGGAGAAGAAGTGGGAAAACACGCGAAACCACTTCGAGGACAAATATATAAACCCCCTCTACCATGATGCACATCTGGATATGGCTCTGTTTTACGGTCGGATGCCCTTCCTGATGTTAACCCTATACGGAGTGATGTAATCACCATTACTTGTTTCTGTGGTGGTTGGTAGTGTGGTGTGTTGTATGAATATAAAAAGTAAAGTGTTGGAACAAACACAAACAACCATTCCCCGAACTAGAATTATTAATCAGATGTGATTAAAATCCCCGACTCGGCAGAGAATCGAACCCCAAGACCCTCTGACCCGAAAGCCTCAACGCTGATCATTCGGCAAAGGAGTCGGAAATGCCTGACATGATTGCACGATACAGTTCCTACATGGGAGGAACTGATTTAAATTATCAATTCACATGCTCATTATAGAACAAAAACTATAATTAAGAAGCGGTGGTGGTGCATCTGTGTGGATTGTTGACGCTTGCTGTCTACACAGATGGTTGCTGTATCGCAACTGGGGTACAAGATTCAGTCTTCAGTTCAGAAGGCAAGTGGTATTGCAACATTTGGTTGCCATTGGTAGCCCAGAATCGAGACCTGGACCTTCATCTCCTTCATTTCAGACTGCACTGAAAGCTGTAAGGGAAGATCGAAAAAATCATATTGTAGTGAAGGGGAATTTAAGATTCGTAAGTGTAAACTATGCCAAACTCGCACAGTGAACTTATGCGTATAGTGCCAAGAGCCACTTCATACGGATTGTTTCCTCTGTTTCCTTAAATTCTGACTATCAAGACTTTCTCCAGTTTAGTTTTCATTGAATCCTGTAATCAACAATTTGATTTTGTTCTCAGAAAATATTACTACCAGTGTATGATTTATATGATACCAATAAAACACCAAACCAAACCCCATGGCACAACAGCCCCAAAGGGTCATGGCCTACCAAGCGACCGCTACTCAGCCCGAAGGCCTGCAGATTATGAGGTGTCGTGTGGTCAGCACGACAATTCCTCTCGGCCGTTATTCTTAGCTTCCTATACCGGCATGATGCTAATAGCTTCCTTTTTATTGGTTTCAGAAGTGTTATTAATAATCTATATACGCATGTTATTACTATAGCAACATTAGTAATAAATAAAACCAATGTAAAAGTACGAAAATTCATTTTCCAATTATGTATTCAAGTAATAACTCTAGTGTACAGTGGCAACTTTAGTTGTCATTAAATTTCTCAACGTTCCAATGTCTAATTTTTAAAACATTCTTTATAATGCATGCAGTCATTACAACAATTATCAAATATAATCAACTACAAAATACAATAGCGTAACGGTTAGTACTATTAGCTGCCGTCCTCGGGGAGCTGGGTTCGATTCCCGGTACTGCCAGAAATTTAAGAATGGCAGGAGGGCTGGTATGTGGTGGAAATGGTACATGCAGCTCACCTCCAATGGGGGTGTGCCTGAAAAGAGCTGCTCCACCTCGGGATGAGGACACGAGTTTACTTTACAAAATACAAATAAAATAATTCTGAGCACCAATGGATTTATGAAACCTTGTTCTCTTCCTATGCTTAATATGATAGTCTTGTGACACTAAGGGAATCATACACTTTACAACTTTCCTTGCCTTTCCCTTACTTTTGCGAATAGTTTAATTCTTCGAAGATCGAAACTCTTTGCTTTGCCTCCTTTAGTCAGTTGTACTGCAAACATACCAGGTAACCAACGTACTTTAATATTAAATTCAGTATAACAGACCAGTAACATGATCAGGTACAAATAGTCCGACTCGTAGGCTGAACGGTCAGCGTACTGGCCTTCGGTTCAGAGGGTCCGGGGTTCGATTCCCGGCCGGGTCGGGATTTTAATCTTAATTGGTTAATTCCAATGGCACGGGGGCTGGGTGTATGTGTTGTCTTCATCATCATTTCATCCTCATCATGACGCGCAGGTCGCCTACGGGAGTCAAATTAAAAGACCTGCATCTGGCGAGCCGAACATGTCCTCGGACACTCCCAGCACTAAAAGCAATACGCCATTTCATTTTCAATTGAAAACGTAACCATAAATTGCCCAACAGTCGGCTTACTCTGTCATCTGGTATAGTGAATCGGGAGGTAGAAATCGACGCGCAGGCAGCCTAATCTTGTAAAATTAAAATGCCTGCACGTAGTAATTGAGTGCATAAGATAATTATTATTATTTTTACGTATAACTACAAACTTGACATCTTTTCTTCAACCAATTCATATTATTTTCATATGTGATAGCTTGGTAATTAATTTATAGTACAATGTCACCATATTTGCGAGCTTGAAACACGACGTGGGATTTTCATTCACGACATCGCGTCTCGGTTATAAAGAGCCACGCCCCTCTCGATCAATATACGTATCTTGAAAAGTCACCGGAGAACGCTAGAGGGCAGTCGCCTGAATGTTGAAATGAAAGGAAGTGGGTGGTTGGTTGTTGGAGTAATTTGATAAACCGATGTATTCAACAGGAACGGCGAGCCGAAGAGATAAACAGAGAGCAAAAGGCCTTGCGGTAGACAAATTACCAACGACTGACGTTCATGGAAACACGCGATATTTTATCTAATAAAGTCTGATAAACATCAGGAATACTACACAAGAAGTAAGGTGATAAAACACGAATTAGAATGTATTTATTAAAGATTCCTCTACATCTGGTTGTAAAGAGACGACATATAAGCGCGGTTAGGAGCGCGCAGCTGTGAGCTTGCATTTGGGAGATAGTGGGTTCGAACCCCACTGTCGGCAGCCCTCAGGATGATTTTCAGTGGTTTCCTATTTTCACACCTGTCAAATGCTGGGGATGTACCTTAATTAAGGCCACGGTCACTTCCTCCCCACTCCTAGCCCTTTCCTATCCCATCGTCAACCCACGTGGGTGGGGGCGGTAGAATAACACCCACGGTATCCCCTGCCTGTCCTAAGAGGCGACTAAAAAGGACCCCAGGGGCTCTGAACTTGGGAGCGTGTGTTGACGACCACGGGGCCCTTAGCTGAGTCCTGGCATTGCTTCTACTTACTTGTGCCAGGCTTCTCACTTTCATCTATCCTATCCGACCTCTCTTGGTCAACTCTTGTTCTTTTCTGACCCCGATGGTATTAGGTTCCCGAGGCCTAGGGAGTCTTTCATTTCACGCCCTTCGTGACCCTTGTCTTCTTTTGGCCGATACCTTCATTTTTCGAAGTGTCGGATCCCTTCAATTTTTTCTCTCTGATTAGTGTTATATAGAGGATGGTTGCCTAGTTGTACTTCCTCTTAAAATAATCACCACCACCACCACTCCCATCGTCACCGTAATAAGTTACCTACCTCTGTCGGTGCGACGTAAAGCAACATGTGAAGTGGAAAAAAGAAGGCATGTGAGAATACAGGTGAGACTGGTTTCAGAGGGGGCTGAAATGTAACTTAAATTTTAATTTGACAACATCTATAAAATAAGACTACATGCACTGGAATGAAAGTGTAATGAAGTCATGGGCTCACATTCAGCTGAATAGCTCCGGAGAAAAGGATCCGACCCGAATAGTTGAGGTATGTACTATTTGATGGGAAATGTAAGAATGTAATGGAAAACAAAACAAGTTGAAATCCACACAGTATTGACAACTTTGTAATCACAAAATTTATGGTAGTGACATCTTCTGAGAAACTAATGAGTTGATCCAGTTTTTAAAGTTCAGATTTTCTCCTGTAGAGGAGTACTTATTGGCGGAAGATTTAAAATTACGGCGTAAAGGTGTGCCACCCGGTACACTTTTCATTAGCACTGACTTAAGAAAACACCTTATACGTCAAAGATGGGAACAAACAGAAGTCAGTAATATTGCCAACAATCGAGCCGTATGTTCAGTTCTCATCCCGAAGGCTGGTTGGATCTTCAACAGCTCCGCCATCAGCTCTCATAAACGGGCTGGGCCTCACTGAAGAGGAGTGCTTGGGAAATGAGGAGTGGTTTTCCTCATTGAGCCTGAAGTTGTTATTACATATCAGTCTGCCAAGCCCACTGACATGCTTGCAACCAACCGACCCTGTGAGTAACATTTTCACACCATTCATAGCAGGGACGAGCTGCATAAGGAATGGCATTACTAGTATCGCTCATTCCTCAGTCACTTTCATTTTGCCAAAGCCAAGGATGAGACTGAGACACACCGTGCAAGTTGGCCGTACAGTTACGGTCACGCAGCTGTGAGCTTGCATCCGGGAGATAGTGTGTTCGAGCATCACTGTCGGCAGCCCTGAAGATGGTTTTCCGTGGTTTCCCATTTTCAAGCCAGGCAAATGCTGGGGCTGTACCTTAATTAAGGCCACGGTCGCTTCCCTCCAACTCCTAGACCTTTCCTATCCCATCGACGCCATAAGACCTATCTGTGTCGGTGCGACGTAAAGCTAATTATAAAAAAAAATACTGAGACATGTCAATGAAAGTAACAGAATTGCTCTGGCTCATACCAGAAGATACAGTGCACTGTAAACATTAGGCAAAGGCATTAAATGATAAATGGCAAGCGTTTTTGATTACAAAATCGAGAATTACATATTTAATGCTTTCTGATAGGCTTTAGCTATGACTATGGGTTCTTTATAATCCAGCTACCGTTTTGGGTGGAGGGTTCTTTTTTCCGACACTTTTTTATTTTTTGTATTTCGTTGTTAAATCTGTTGTGTTCATTGATATGGATATTGCTCTACATCATTTTATTCAGTCCTGCTAATTTGTGCGTGTTCGGGTGGTTGGATTCCTTGTCTATTGTTTGTGACGTTTGAGTGAGTTCCCTGTATATTTGTATCACGGCTATCGTTACGTTAAAAAGGTTCATCTTCATGTTTATTTCCAGATTTTGTTCTGAACTGAACATCTCTTTGGCATGTACTATATGTACTCAACATGACCTAATAAACTAAAAGTTTATTTCCAGTGCAATTCAGTCGTGAAAATTAAATTATTGTGATATTCTTCTCTAAATGTCAAACATCCTAGTTAAGAATGTTGAGAATGGAACAAGGGAGCCAGCCTCCGAAACGCTACGCAGTAATGTAGTCACTGTTCGTCTTCCAAATAAATGGCTCTGAATAGTCCTATTCGAAGGAACGAGAGGCAAAGTGCTCCTTTGTGATTATCGGGGAAAGGGAGATGGGGGGAAGGAAGTAGATGAGAAACTTCAATCTCACTAATCGGATGAAAGCATTATTTCAGTTCCAAATTGCAGCCATAAACCCAGGGTGTCATCGAGAAATTTGCTGTAAAATAAAAATTGTGTTGAACTAGCAGTGTTTGAACTTGCAGTACATTATCAAAGTTGCCAAAACTGTGAATCATTTGTTCTATTTTTATGAGAACTGTGCTGTTTGGATTTTATTCTATGAATTTCTAATCATTTAAAGTAACCGTTCATCCATTATTCACCTCTATCAACCCAATGTATATACATATTCTCAGCCGTTTCTTCTAGGTCAGCGTGTTTTACACAGAGGCCATAAATTCCAGAGTTACACATTTTGAGTTAAAATAATAACTTAGTCCTCCATCGTTCAACACGTGATACATTTTGCAAATTAATTTGACCGGTATAAAATGTTTAACATCATAATATAGATTTTAGTTAGAATTAAAAGTTAATCAGATCAATTGTTTAAAGAATACTGATTTGAAACTGATGTCCGGCTCTATGGCTAAATGGTTAGCGTGCTGGCCTTTGGCCACAGGAGTCCCGGGTTCGATTCCCGGCAGGGTCGGGAATTTTAACCATCAATGGTTAATTTCGCTGACACGGGGGCTCGGTGTATGTGTCGTCTTCATCATCATTTCATCCCCATCACGACGCGTAGGTCACCCACGGGTGTCAAATCAGAAGACCTGCACCTGGCGAGCCGAACATGTCCTCGGACACTCCCGGCACTAAAAGCCATACGCCATTTCATTTTCATTTGAAACTGATACGAAAATCAAATAAATCACATAAAACTTACAAACACCTGGAAGGGGTATTTCAGTCGCCTTGACAAAAATACTGCAATGTATTCGAAACGTCGGCAAACTGTACGTGATGTGCACACAACTACAACACGGTTCAACTCGGAAATTAAATTAAATAATTCTTCACACCGTGGAAGCATCACTTCTAAGGCTTTAAAAATATTTTATTGGCAATTTCTTTAACTGAAAACCGAAAATACGCCAGTGTTTGTAGGTTTTCTATTACGGGATGAGATATGTCGCAATCAGGGGATGTTATATTACAAAATCTTACGCTATGCCTTTTGGCGTGATCTTCGAGATGGTCGATTTCACTGCCAACTTGCATCAGGAGGAGCACTTTTATTAAACTTCTCCATATCAGTAATTATCGATTAGGGATATTTTTAAGACAGGATGTGGAATATTTTCATAAATTTACGTTTTGACACACATCTAGTTCTCTGGTTCGAGAAATCGAATAAAATAGTCCCAACTCGACATCTTCAACTGTTAAGAAGTTAGGGTTCTTTCCACATTTCCTGTAGGTTATTCCGAGAAACTGACCACTTTAAGATTCGGTTTGAAATTCCCTCGTCCAGTGCTTCCAAATGGCATATAAATTGTCAAAATCGGTCCAACTGAACGCCGGATATAATCATTAACGTACGAAGCCTAGATTTTTATACGTGTAAATTTTGCATTATCTTCCCGACTTGAAGGACGCAGTTACTGAAGTGTTGACCTTAAATTCAATCCACATTCTTGGGTTCGGACACGTTCGGATCAATAGAAACTGCGGCCTCCTCCTAGTAAATCTACCGTATGGTAAAACAAATTATGTGGAACAAACTCATAGCTCAAGTACGTCCACCAACTTGGTCAGTCGATATCATTTGTTATGGTATGAATTCTCAGGGTGCATCAGATAACTTCAAGAAGTGTCACATTGAACAAGGACTCTGAATGTGTGGTGTAGGATTTCGGTTACCAGGTGAGACGGCTCTCTGACTAGAAAGTGGTATGTTTTACCAATAAAGTGAGCGAGTCGGCTACACGGTTCAGTCCGAGTAACTTCAAGCTGGTATTCAGGAGATGGTGAGTTAAAACCTCGTCTTTGGCGATGGTTTTCCGTGACTTTCACGCAAGGGGAAATCTGGAGATATAGGTTACCATCATTACAGACCCTATAACTTCCTTCCCAATCCAAGATCTTTCCTATCCCATCGTCACCGAAAAACTACCATAGTTAAAATTGTTGCCAATAAACTGACTATCGAGCAAGCTGGCTGAAAATTTCAGGTCGTGTAACTATCACCTTACATTCGGGGGATTGTGGGTTCGAACCCCATTCTCGGCAACCCTGAGAACGGACTTTCGTGGTTTTGCAACATTTTCACGGGAAAACATTAGGACTATAACTTAATTAAGGCCCAGGTCTCTTATTTCCTAGTCCTAGACCTTTCCCATCCCATCATTTTCAGAAACCTGTCGAGATGGTGTGACCAGGGTGCGAAATCGGTGGGGGGGGGGGGGAGGGAGGGTGAGGGATTTTCCCCCAACGGCTATTTTATCTCAAAGGTTCCCCCCACTAAAATTTCCAGGGGGGGGATCTTTCATTATAAAATAACGAGAAAAATGGAGAAATAAAATTTATTACTGAAATGAATTATTTTTACTGTGCATATTTTCATAAAAACATCAGCAGTAATACAAACGACTGCCAGACCTTGAGCAGTGACAATCCAGACCTGTAGCCTATTGTTCATTTTTCACTGTGGCAAGTCCATCTGAAACCCGGCCAATACGTAACTTACTTGAAGCTCTCCTCTCTTGTCGTTGCTCTAAGTAGCTCGAGCTTACACCACCACTCCTGTACTTCTTGAGGAGCATGTATTACATTTCCGATAGGACATATTCACTTCAGGAGTGTACAAGCTGACAAATTCGTTCAGTCAGCAGAGAAAGGTTCCACTATTAAAACAATCAATCAGGACAAATCGTGCCTCATCTGGCCTTTCTTAAGAGAGGAACAGACTCTCATAAACTTCTCAGCTGATTGGAATAACTTTCTAATGTTTATCATCCTTGTTATAACAAAATTCAAAGAAAAAATGTAAAATGTACATTTTTCTGGCCGAGGGAGTAATTAACTTACAGGGAAATTTTATACCCCCTCCCCCGCCGATTTTTGACTGAAGTAAACACTAGTAATTAAGCCCTATGTTCCTCCTCCCCCCACTACCACCATTTCTTTCTGATTTCGCACCCTGGGTGTGACGTGAAACAAGTAGCAAGAAAAGTGTGTTACATCCTGAAAGATAATACATTGGTCAGCAGAAAGATAGTTTAGGTACCACCATACTGGTTATATAGCACATAACTATCACATAGCAGTTGGTATGTTTAATAGGATAACTCCAAATGTATCGATAGGCCGGAAATTTCTTTCATAAATGGCAACCAAAATATCCCCTGTGACTCAAGTGGCAGCGCGCTGGCCTCTTGTCGCTGGGTTCCGTGGTTCAAATCCCGGTCACTCCGCCTGAGGTTTATGCAGGACAAAGCGGAGGCGGGACAGGGTTTTCTCCGGGTACTCCGATGTTCCCTACCATCTTTCATTCCATCGACACTCTGCAATATAATTTCATTGCCCCAGAGGAGTGCGACAGGCTTCAGCAGCCGGCACCGTTCCTCTCCTCGCCGCTAGATGGGGGCTTTATTCATTTCATTCCTGACCCGGTAGAATATCTGGAAACAGGCTGAGGACTAAATGACAACCGAGGTCACCCAATTTAACCTTTATGAGCATTTATATTAGAGGTTATGCAAGAAATGGGTCTATGCGACAGAACCTTCCACTTAACAACACATGAAACCTCGTATTATAGACACATAACGTCCCATTTTAACTGTGTGAGTCTAGAGAGACATTCCTTTAGATCCTATGTACCGAGCTCGATAGCTGCAGTCGCTTAAGTGCGGCCAGTATCCAGTAATCGGGAGATAGTGGGTTCGAACCCCACGGTCGGCAACCCTGAAGATGGTTTACCGTGGTTTCCCATTTTCACACCAGGCAAATGCTGGGGCTGTACCTTAATTAAGGCCACGGCCGGTTCCTTCCCAGTCCTAGCCCTTTCCTATCCCATCGTTGCCATAAGACCTATCTGTGTCGGTGCGACGTAAAGCAAACAGCAAAAAAAAAAAAAAATCCCATGTACGATATATTTACGAAACAACGTCACATATTAGAACATATTTTGTAGTGTTGTTCTGAACGATTAGTGCTGCTATCTGTTTCAGTATCGTCACCAGCACACTCTCTGGAGTGCAGCCAATGCGTATCGCAGTTTTCATTCTCCCCTTAAAGTCAAGCATTTCAAAAGTGTATCCCACTCCAAGATTTTTTTTTTCTGTTTGCTTTACGTCGCACCGACACAGAAAGGTCTTATTGCGACGATGGGACAGGGAAGGGCTAGGAGTGGGAAGGAAGCGGCGTGGCCTTAATTAAGGTACAGCTCCAGCATTTCCCGAATACTGGATACTGGCCGCACTTAGGCGACTGCAGCTATCGAGCTCGGTACTCCAAGATTTATAAAATAGGATTAAATGCTTGGTGTTTTCTACTGTTTTGCATTGCTTCGACAAGATAGGTCTTCTGGTGACGATGGATAGGGAAGAAGGCGACCGTGCCCTTGATTAAGATACAGTCCCGGAGTTTGCCTCTTATAAACATGGGAGGCTACGGAAAACCGTCTTCAGGGCTGCCGACTGTGGGGTTCTCACCCACTATCTCCCAAATTCAAGCTGACAGTTACGTGACCAAAACCGCAAGCTACTCGCACCGTAGGATTATATGTGATGTGTACACTACGTGAAGGGGCAAGAAATAAGCGTATTATATTACATGACTGTTGATATTGTCGTCATAGGAACAGGTTTTCCTTTTTACGTGGAATCCGAACCACAGAGATGTGACTTTTCAATTCCAAAATCTCACATGCCGTGGTCTGAATTCGAAATGCGGCCTCTTTGGTGAGAATTCAGTGACTATACCAGTCGGATATGACGCTTCTTGAACGAAGGGACAATTCAGTACAATAAAAGGGAGAATATTCTATCATCATAATCATCAAAAGTTCGGTCCCAAAATTGGTCTCTTACCACTAAATGGTGCCATGCCACCCGAGGTATGGCTTTCCTCATCATTGCTATATAGCTTTCCGCTCCAACGCTTCCAAAGTTTCATTTAATGAATTAATTCCTAGAAATTTACCGAGACAGTTTCCCTGAAATATAGCCTTCTACAAAGTTCGCCGTTAATGAAAAATGGTGTCAGGTGTCTGTAGGAAAAAGTCATTTGCATATTAATTACAGCAGATATCTGTTTTTTGTGTGTGTGTAACTCTATGGAAAACTTCAGCATTTTATAGTTTACCCCTCCACGGAACTTCAAGCAGCTTGAAGGATTACCACATTCCGAACGCCTCCAGGGTTTGATATCACTTATATTTGCCGTTTAATTTTCTGAGGCATACTGTATGACGGCCCACACGAATGTCTCCTTATATGAAGGTAGAGATCGGGCCTGCTACACAGTACTTTATTATTCTGCATTATTCGATTATATAAAATTCGTTATTTTGAATAATTATAAACGTAAAAGAACTCCTTCGATACTAAATTTCTGCACCCTGGTGTCTCCGAAAACTTTAAAAAAGTATTTCGTGGGACGTAAAGCCAATAACATTATATAATAATGAGAAATATTAAACGTATCCGTTTGAAACAGTGTGTTTATAACTAAATGTGTGCCTCTCGGAGATATATTTTATTTATTACTCCATATATTTCCACTTTATTTGTAAATCTCAAGTACTGACATGAGGTCCCAAAGGCCATTTTGTCCCGAATTTCCTGCTTTTCTTTGCATCAACAGCCTTGAAACTTCTAGCTTCCTAACTTCCAGTCTTGTGTTCCCATCGTCTTCAAAGCTGTCACTGTTGTCGGGAGATAGTTATTGTATAAACACGGTACCCGGAACCTCACATCCGTAGTCATGTAACTATGCGCGATTCTTTATACTCCCCATTTGTGAAGTGCAGACATTCTTACTGAATTGAAATATGGATGGTATTCCTAGACACCCTCCCCCCTGAAAGTGAGTCTGACGTCCCGGTGTTTTGTGGAAAAACAGATGCATATGATACTAGATATCTCAGGAGAGAAGTCGATTTGTTGTGTTCGGTAAACAAAGATGAAGATTACTATCACAGTGACCATATCAGAGTGCTATCAGTTTGCATTCGGGAGATAGTGTGTTCGACCTTCACTGTCGGCAGCCCTGAAGATGGTTTTCCGTGGTTTCCCATTTTCATACCAGGCGAATGTTGATACTATGCCTTAATTAAGGTCACGGTAGCTCCTTCCAACTCCTAGCCCTTTCCTATCCGACCTTCTGTGTCGGTGCGACGTAAAGCAAGCTATAAAAAAGAAAAGGAAGTATATCAGAGTCTAGAGGTGAAGAACAGGAAGAAGACCGGCTTCCTCTGTCCATCCATGAAGAAAAGAAAAATATACTACCCGTACCATGCGCCCAAAGAAACTTTCTCTTTAGAATGCACTAGAATAGTGTCTCGAGTGGATCCAGGATTCATAATATGACAGAAAATATCGCATGATGTTTTCTCCTGGATCTGATTAACATTCGAATTAGTGTATAATTTTCTCCATTATGCGAACAAAAGACTATGTTTAGGATGCAGTTAAGTAAAATGAAATGGGGTATGGCGTTTAGTGCCGGGAGTGTCGGAGGACAAGTTCGGCTCGCTAGATGCAGGTATTTTTTTCGATGGTCGTAATCGACCTGCTCGTCGTGATGAGAATGAAATGATGATGAAGACAACACATACATCCAGCCCCCGTGCCAACAGAATTAACCAATTATGGTTGAAATTCCCGATCCTGCCTGGAATCGAACCCGGGACACCTCTGACCTAAGGCCAGCACGCTAAGGTGCGAGGGCTGCGTCCAAGTCACTTACACAGGTCTTTTGGGCGCAGAATGGGTCACGTGAATGTTCGGTGGATGTAAGAAAGAAGTGAATGCCCAGAGTTTATGTTTAGAGGTATTTTATTTATTAGGCACCGAGTGAGTTGGCCGTACGGTTAGGGGCGCGCAGCTGCGAGATAGTAGGTTCAAACCCCACTGTCGGTAGCCCTGAATGTGGCGTTCCGTAGTTTTCCATTTCCATACTAGGCAAATGCTGGGGATGTACCTTAATTAAGGCCACGGTTGCTTCTCTCCGGCCCCTAGCCCTTTCCTATCCCACCCTCGCTATAAGACTTATTTATGCCGGTGCGACGTACGGAAAAATTGTAAAAAAGATATTTTAAGGATTGTCCTTTTGCTAATGTTAAAAAATCACACTTTTCCTGAGCTCCATCAACTCGATTAAATCTTGATGTGTTCTTTTGTGATCCATGGACTAGAGGTACTCGGTTGCTGCTCGTAGCCCACGCCACCTGGGATTTCTTACGATGTACTGTACATATACTCTCTTACGTCCAGTCTCGCGCGTCTTAGGCTTGTTCGATTGTTTTTTAAGTATCTTTGTACTTATTTTCATTTGTGTTAGGCTTGGGCATTAGATATAGAGATATTTCGGGAATTTACACAATGTTCTTAAATATTTCTAGTTTACTTTGGGATATTATTACATATGTCGATAGATCTTGTGATAACGAAATGAATGGCGCCTCGCGGTATATGCTATCGTGTTTATGTCCCAAATAATACTAATTTCACCACCAGGATCCAACTCCGATTTCACCACTGAATGGCGGATCACTATTGCACCATGAGAGCTACATGGGCAGATTCTTCGGACCTTCCTCTCTACAGGTCGGTTATTATATTTTTGCTAGCTTTTATAATTTTGAAATGATCGATGGAAATCAGTTGTACACATTTGTGACACACATATTTTTATCGAGCAACCCAGTTCTTGAACGATGCTATAAATGTATTATACTTCAAAATGGTGATTTGTGTAGTTGACTGAATTTAAATCTCGTCCTGTAAAGTTCTCACTGTGTAGAGGAGAAAGACGGTATGTTTGTCATTCGTCCCGGCTGCAGAGTTTGAGCCATTGTGAGAAGGACCCTTGCCGGTGCTGTTGAGCCGGGTCTTAAATATTCATGGTAAATAGGGTCACATTTTCCACCCTCGCAGAGTCGGCAGCCTAAAGCGGCACTTTCCTTACAGCATGTTGAGAGTCTCAAGCGCCCCGTGAATTCTCTCTATAGGCAACTTGCTCAACCGAACGTTTGGTGTGCTGCATAACCAGTCGTAAGTAGAGCGCAAGTATAGACCTATCTCGGTTTCTGATTCCTGTCTCTTCGACGCATGTTGAATCAATTAATGCTAAAGCTAGGTTTTAACCTCGTACAGTTACATGTAAAACAAAAATCCCGTACTTTGAAATTTTAGTGCAGAACATATCCCATTAAAGCCTTAATCGCAAATTTCAAAGAGGTACAAAGAGATACCTATTTATTTCTATACAATGTCATTATTCAGAAGCACATTTATTCACTGTTGGTAGATAAATGTTTTCCACAGGCCTGAGCACAGCAACAAAAACTTACTCTTCAACGTATAAACTACTTGGACTGGTTGACGAAAATGCGTTATTTTAGGGAATTTAATTCGGGTAATATTGAACCTGGGTTTAAACCTTGTTCATGATATAGTGTAAACTTAAGGAAAATCCGGTATTTGACATTTTAAGGCATAACATATCCTGTCCAGTCCGTAAAAACGTTATAAGACTAATCGCGAATTTCAAAGGGCCGACTCCTTGGCTGAATGGTCCACGTAAAGTCCTTTAGCTCAGAGGGTCCCGGGTTCAGTTTCCGGCCAGAGCGGGGACTGGGTATTTGTGTTTCCCTCAACATTTTCCTCTTCGGATTCAGACAACACACCATATTCATCAACCATCACAGAAACACTCAAGAGTGATTACATCCCCCCATAGAGGGTTGTCTTCAGAAAGGGCAACCGCCCATAAAACAGGGCCAAATCCACATGTTTGTGACGCAGTTCACACACGTGACCCCTGAGGTGTGGGGAAACCCGTTGAAGAAAAAAGAATAAGAATCTTGAATTTCAGAGAGTTGCCAAGGGCCTGAACACAGCAACCAACATTTACTTCTGGAAGTATAAACTACATGGATTGGTTAATGCAATTGCGCTGGTTTTATGGAATAATTTAAGATTTTAAATGCAGAAAAGAAAGCAAAATTCAAAAGTAACTTCATAGTTCTACAAAACGTTGACAACGTGACCATTGCCGCGGGAGCTCAAGTATACGTGGAATGCCAACCATAGGGCGTAATGTATTCAAAATATCCAAATTCACTGGACGGGATTCTAACAGCGGCCACCTTAGTGAGTACATATTTCTCGGCCATTACGCTCTCGTATAGCAAAAACAAATAATACATTTAAGAATAAGATATGTGTTTTATATGTGTGAATGTAAGTGTGTGCATATGTATGTATGTACGAGGGCTGAAAGGAAAATACTGACAACACTGCCGTCCCTTTTCACAGGAACCAATGAGTGCGCTGCTGTTGGCACCACGTGTAGAGGTGAGGTGGAGCTATATAACGCGCCCACTTGCGCTATTGCAGGTCCTGTGGACGTACGAGTGAGAAGCCGTCAATTTGTGGTGACAAAAACCGGACCACGCTGAAGTGATTTTTTTCAAATGTGGTTTGGGAAGGAAGTGACCCGTGCAGGGTTTCTGCTACATCATTTTTGCACTTCACTGGGCAGGAAACGGCCCCATTGCCAAACGCATCCTCCCAATGTCCTGCACGACAATTCCCGCTGCATACCTGTACATGCTGTTCCAGCGACTGAATTGTTGGCACAGTGGAGGTTGGAGGTCTTGAAGCATCCTCCCTATTCACCGGACATAACTCCCTGCCAATTCGATATGTTATTGAAATCACTCCGAAGGAAGCGTTTCAAGTAGTATGGTGCTCCGTCGTTGGCATCAACAAAGTCGACATTGCTAACTGTACCCTACGCATTCTACACATCTGCCAAAGGGTGCAGCACGTTGCAGGGGATTACACTGAAGACCTGTAGAGATGTAATGGTTTCGTACATGGTGGGTTTCTTCACCCTGTTGTATAAGTATGCACAGTATGTATTTACATCCATGCACGCGTTCGTTTGGGTCAAAGAAAAACAAAACTACTAAAAAGATTAA